>NC_053397.1:87666943-87746244 GCF_905171765.1 Bufo bufo | reverse complement strand
GGGAATAGTTTTTTAACCCAGAAAAAAAAAGGGCTTTTACGGTCGCTACAAATAACTTGACCAACTAAAACAGTACAGATTTGCTTGAATAGAAATGTGAGACCTGTTTTTTTTTTGCACTGTGTGACAGGTTAAGGTTTAATCACAGAATCAGACTTCTATCTGCACGGTAGAGTGTGTCTTAGGTTTTTCTGAATGACACTATCAGTACCTTCAATGTAAGATATCCTTTTTGGGATAGATTTCAAGTAGGCCTCAAATACCAGAAACTAGTTATTTTGAGAATGGCAAATTTGGGAATAGTTTTTCAACCCAGAAAAAAAAGTGTGCTTTTACGGTCACTACAAATAACTTGACCAGCTAAAACAGTACAGATTTGCTTGAATAGAAATGTGAGACCTGTTTTTTTTTGCACTGTGTGACAGGTTAAGGTTTAATCTCAGAATCAGACTTCTATCTGCACGGTAGCGTGTGTCTTAGGTTTTTCTGAATGACACTATCAGTACCTTCAATGTAAGATATCCTTTTTGGGATAGATTTCAAGTAGGCCTCAAATACCAGAAACTAGTTATTTTGAGAATGGCAAATTTGGGAATAGTTTTTCAAACCAGAAAAAAATATGTGTTTTTACGGTCACTACAAATAACTTGACCAGCTAAAACAGTACAGATTTGCTTGAATAGAAATGTGAGACCTGTTTTTTTTTTGCACTGTGTGACAGGTTAAGGTTTAATCTCAGAATCAGACTTCTATCTGCACGCTAGCGTGTGTCTTAGGTTTTTCTGAATGACACTATCAGTACCTTCAATGTAAGATATCCTTTTTGGGATAGATTTCAAGTAGGCCTCATATACCAGAAACTAGTTATTTTGAGAATGGCAAATTTGGGAATAGTTTTTCAGCCCAGAACAAAAAGTGTGCTTTTACGGTCACTACAAATAACTTGACCAGCTAAAACAGTACAGATTTGGTTGAATAGAAATGTCAGGTCTATTTTTTAGGCGCTGGGTGACAGGCTCAACTTGCCCCTGATGTAGTATATGG
Source organism: Bufo bufo (assembly GCF_905171765.1). Lineage (NCBI taxonomy): Eukaryota > Metazoa > Chordata > Amphibia > Anura > Bufonidae > Bufo > Bufo bufo. Next base: position 87,745,200 of record NC_053397.1, on the reverse strand, counting down.
CCAAAAAATAACCACACTGTTGATGGTTAAATGCACTTGGGTGACATAGGCTCAGCCTGCACCAGATGTAGTATATGGCCAAAAAATAATCAGACTGTTGATGGTTAAATGCACTTCGGTGACACAGGCTTAGCCTGCAGCTGATGTAGTATATGGCCAAAAAATAACCAGACTGTTGATGGTTAAATGCACTTCGGTGACACAGGCTCAGCCTGCAGCTGATGTAGGATATCGCACAAAATAACCACACTATTGATGGTTAAATACACTTGGTGATAGCTTGTGCTGGCGCACCACAAGTCACAAAATGATCACCCCAGAAAAAAAGTGATCTAAAAACGCTCTGGGCAGCCTCAAAAAAGTGAGCAAGTCAATACTAGCACTTCAATGATCCACAGCTGCAGATCGATCACAGAATGAAGTCTTTTGGAGGAGTTAATCACTGCCTAATCTCGCCCTAACGTCGCAGCTGCAACCTCTCCCTATGCTTCAATCAGCAGAGTGACGTGCAGCGCAACGTGACCCAAGCTTATATAGAGGCTGGGTCACATGCTGCACTGGCCAATCACAGCCATGCCAATAGTAGGCAAGGCTGTGATGGCCTCTTGGGGCAAGTAGTATGACGCTTGTTGATTGGCTGCTTTGCAGCCTTTCAAAGAGCGCCAAGAAAGCGCCGAACACCGAACCCGAACACGGACTTTTACGAAAATGTTCGGGTTCGGGTCCGTGTCACTGACACCCCAAAATTCGGTACGAACCCGAACTATACAGTTCGGGTTCGCTTATCCCTAATCTCAACCATGTCACACGGCAGCGTTCAGCTCTCCATCTCACAAACATTTGAGAGAAAGCGTAAATTCCCACCTAGCCACCCTCGATCCCTGGCCCTGAATGCAAGCATTTCTAAACTACTGGCCTATGAAATGCTGTCATTTAGGCTGGTGGACACACACAGCTTCAAACAGCTCATGTCACTTGCTGTCCCACAGTATGTTGTTCCCAGCCGCCACTACTTCTCCAAGAGAGCCGTGCCTTTCTTGCACAAACAAGTGTCCGATAAAATCAAGTGTGCACTGCGCAACGCCATCTGTGGCAAGGTCCACCTAACCACAGATACGTGGACCAGTAAGCACGGCCAGGGACGCTATATCTCCCTAACTGCACACTGGGTAAATGTAGTGGCGGCTGGGCCCCAGGCGGAGAGCTGTTTGGCGCACGTCCTTCCGCCGCCAAGGATCGCAGGGCAACATTCTTTGCCTCCTGTCTCCTCCTCCTCCTACTCAGCTTCCTCCTCCTCTTCTTCCACCTGCTCATCCAGTCAGCCACACACCTTCACCACCAACTTCAGCACAGCTCGGGGTAAACGTCAGCAGGCCATTCTGAAACTCATATGTTTGGGGGACAGGCCCCACACCGCACAGGAGTTGTGGCGGGGTATAGAACAACAGACCGACGAGTGTTTGCTGCCGGTGAGCCTCAAGCCCGGCCTGGTGGTGTGCGATAATGGGCGAAATCTCGTTGCAGCTCTGGGACTAGCCGGATTGACGCACATCCCTTGCCTGGCGCATGTGCTGAATTTGGTGTTGCAGAAGTTCATTCGCAACTACCCCGACATGTCAGAGCTGCTGCATAAAGTGCGGGCCGTCTGTTCGCGCTTCCGGCGTTCACACCCTGCCGCTGCTCGCCTGTCTGCGCTACAGCGTAACTTCGGCCTTCCCGCTCACCGCCTCATATGCGACGTACCCACCAGGTGGAACTCCACCTTGCATATGCTGGACAGACTGTGCGAGCAGCAGCAGGCCATAGTGGAGTTTCAGCTGCAGCACGCACGGGTCAGTCGCACTGCGGATCAGACACACTTCACCACCAATGACTGGGCCTCCATGCGAGACCTGTGTGCCCTGTTTGCGTTGTTTCGAGTACTCCACCAACATGGCCAGTGGCGATCACGCCGTTATCAGCGTTACAATACCACTTCTATGTCTCCTTGAGAAAACACTTAGGGCGATGATGGAAGAGGAGGTGGCCCAGGAGGAAGAGGAGGAAGAGGGGTCATTTTTAGCACTTTCAGGCCAGTCTCTTCGAAGTGACTCAGAGGGAGGTTTTTTGCAACACCAGAGGTCAGGTACAAATGTGGCCAGACAGGGCCCACTACTGGAGGACGAGGAGGACAAGGATGAGGAGGAGGTGGAGGAGGATGAGGATGAAGCATGTTCACAGCGGGGTGGCACCCAAAGCAGCTCGGGCCCATCACTGGTGCGTGGCTGGGGGGAAACACAGGACGATGACGATACGCCTCCCACAGAGGACAGCTTGCCCTTACCTCTGGGCAGCCTGGCACACATGAGCGACTACATGCTGCAGTGCCTGCGCAACGACAGCAGAGTTGCCCACATTTTAACGTGTGAGGACTACTGGGTTGCCACCGTGCTGGATCTTCGGTACAAAGACAATGTGCCCACCTTACTTCCTACACTGGAGCGTGATAGGAAGATGCGCGAGTACAAGCGCACGTTGGTAGACGCTAGGGTTGTCCCGATACCACTTTTTTAGGACCGAGTACAAGTACCGATACTTTTTTTCAAGTAGTCACCGATACAGAATACCGATACTTTTTTTAAATGTCATGTGACCGTTTTGGGGGATCTGTGGATCTGTGGATGACGCACTGTCATGTGGGGGATCTGTGGATGGCACTGTTATGGGGGACCTGTGGATGGCACTGTTATGGGGGATCTGTGGATGGCACTGTTATGGGGATCTGTGGATGGCACTGTTATGGGGGATCTGTGGATGGCACTGTTATGGGGGATCTGTGGATGGCACTGTTATGGGGGATCTGTGGATGGCACTGTTATGGGGGATCTGTGGATGGCACTGTTATGGGGGATCTGTGGATGGCGCTGTTATGGGGATCTGTGGATGGTGCTGTTATGGGGGATCTGTGGATGGCACTGTTATGGGGATCTGTGGATGGCACTGTTATGGGGATCTGTGGATGGCACTGTTATGGGGGATCTGTGGATGGCACTGTTATGGGGGATCTGTGGATGGCACTGTTATGGGGATCTGTGGATGGCGCTGTTATGGGGGATCTGTGGATGGCACTGTTATGGGGATCTGTGGATGGCACTGTTATGGGGGATCTGTGGATGGCACTGTTATGGGGATCTGTGGATGGCACTGTTATGGGGGATCTGTGGATGGCACTGTTATGGGGGATCTGTGGATGGCACTGTTATGGGGATCTGTGGATGGTACTGCTATGGGGTGGGATATCTGTGGATGGCATTGTTATGGGGTGGGGGGATCTGAGGATGGCATTGTTATTTGGTGGGGGATCTGTGGATGGAACTGTTATGGGGAGGATCTGTGGATGACACTGCTATATGTCATCCACAGATCCCCCTCATAACAGTGTCCCCCAATACACCGGGCCCCGCCGCTCACCGAAGTATTTATAAACGTGAATCCTTATCCTGTTGTTAAGTTGAACTAACGCTGCCCTCTCCCATGTTCCCCTGTATCCCCCTGTATCCCCACAGCACTTACTTAAGCTTCCATAGCAGGCAGAGCGGACGGCACCAGTAACGTCACTCACTGGCGTCGCGCGCCTGCTCCGCCTGCTTCACTCATAAAGTGGGCGGAGCAGGCGCTCTACGTCAGTGAGTGACGTTACTGCTGCCGTCTGCTCTGCCTGCTATGGAAGCTTAAGTAAGTGCTGTGGGGATACAGGGGGATACAGGGGAACATGGGAGAGGGCAGCGTTAGTTCAACTTAACAACAGGATAAGGATTCACGTTTATAAATACTTCGGTGAGCGGCGGGGCCCGGTGTAAGAGTACAGTGACTGCACCGGGCCCCGCCCATAGTTACGCCCATAGTATTCTATTTATGTATCGGGGCGGGGTATCGGCGGCTGAGTACCGCCGAGAAAACTCGGAATCGGTCCCGATACCGATACTAGTATCGGTATCGGGACAACCCTAGTAGACGCGCTACTGAGAGCATTCCCAAATGTCACAGGGGAACCAGTGGAAGCCCAAGGCGAAGGCAAAGGAGGAGCAAGAGGTCGCCAACGCAGCTGTGTCATGGCCAGCTCCTCTGAGGGCAGGGTTAGCATGGCAGAGATGTGAAAAAGTTTTGTCACCACGCCACAGCTAACTGCACCACCACCTGATACGGAACGTGTTAGCAGGAGGCAACATTTCACTAACATGGTGGAACAGTACCTGTGCACACCCCTCCACGTACTGACTGATGGTTCGGCCCCATTCAACTTCTGGGTCTCCAAATTGTCCACGTGGCCAGAGCTAGCCTTTTATGCCTTGGAGGTGCTGGCCTGCCCGGCGGCCAGCGTTTTGTCTGAACGTGTATTCAGCACGGCAGGGGGCGTCATTACAGACAAACGCAGCCGCCTGTCTACAGCCAATGTGGACAAGCTGACGTTCATAAAAATGAACAAGGCATGGATCCCACAGGACCTGTCCATCCCTTGTGCAGATTAGATATTAACTACCTCCCCTTAACAATATATTATTCTACTCCAGGGCACTTCCTCATTCAATACTATTTTTAATTTCATTTTACCATTATATTGCGGGGCAACCCAAAGTTGAATGAACCTCTCCTCTGTCTGGGTGCCGGGGCCTAAATGTGTGACAGTGGCCTGTTCCAGTGGTGGGTGACGTGAAGCCTGATTCTCTGCTATGACATGAAGACTGATTCTGTGCTGACATAAGGCCAGATTCTCTGTTACGGGACCTCTCTCCTCTGCCTGGGTGCCTGGGCCTAAATGTGTGACAGTGGCCTGTTCCAGTGGTGGGTGACGTGAAGCCTGATACTCTGCTATGACATGAAGACAGATTCTGTGCTGACATAAGGCCAGATTCTCTGTTACGGGACCTCTCTCCTCTGCCTGGGTGCCTGGGCCTAAATGTGTGACAGTGGCCTGTTCCAGTGGTGGGTGACGTGAAGCCTGATTCTCTGCTATGACATGAAGACAGATTCTGCGCTGACATAAGGCCAAATTCTCTGTTACGGGACCTCTCTCCTCTGCCTGGGTGCCTGGGCCTAAATGTGTGACAGTGGCCTGTTCCAGTGGTGGGTGACGTGAAGCCTGATTCTCTGCTATGACATCAAGACAGATTCTGTGCTGACATAAGGCCAGATTCTCTGTTACGGGACCTCTCTCCTCTGCCTGGGTGCCTGGGCCTAAATGTGTGACAGTGGCCTGTTCCAGTGGTGGGTGACGTGAAGCCTGATTCTCTGCTATGACATGAAGTCAGATTCTGTGCTGACATAAGGCCAGATTCTCTGTTACGGGACCTCTCTCCTCTGTCTGGGTGCCGGGGCCTAAATGTGTGACAGTGGCCTGTTCCAGTGGTGGGTGACGTGAAGCCTGATTCTCTGCTATGACATGAAGACAGATTCTGTGCTGACATAGGGCCAGATTCTCTGTTACGGGACCTCTCTCCTCTGCCTGGGTGCCGGGGCCTAAATATGTGACAGTGGCCTGTTCCAGTGGTGGGTGACGTGAAGCCTGATTCTCTGCTATGACATGAAGACAGATTTTGTGCTGACATAAGGCCAGATTCTCTGTTACGGGACCTCTCTCCTCTGCCTGGGTGCCTGGGCCTAAATGTGTGACAGTGGCCTGTTCCAGTGGTGGGTGACGTGAAGCCTGATTCTCTGCTATGACATGAAGAATGATTCTGCGCTGACATAAGGCCAGATTCTCTGTTACGGGACCTCTCTCCTCTGCCTGGGTGCCTGGGCCTAAATGTGTGACAGTGGCCTGTTCCAGTGGTGGGTGACGTGAAGCCTGATTCTCTGCTATGACATGAAGACAGATTCTGTGCTGACATAAGGACAGATTCTCTGTTACGGGACCTCTCTCCTCTGCCTGGGTGCCTGGGCCTTAATGTGTGACAGTGGCCTGTTCCAGTGGTGGGTGATGTGAAGCCTGATTCTCTGCTATGACATGAAGACAGATTCTGCGCTGACATAAGGCCAGATTCTCTGTTACGGGACCTCTCTCCTCTGCCTGGGTGCCTGGGCCTAAATATGTGACAGTGGCCTGTTCCAGTGGTGGGTGACGGGAAGCCTGATTCTCTGCTATGACATGAAGACAGATTCTGCGCTGACATAAGGCCAGATTCTCTGTTACGGGACCTCTCTCCTCTGCCTGGGTGCCTGGGCCTAAATGTGTGACAGTGGCCTGTTCCAGTGGTGGGTGACGTGAAGCCTGATTCTCTGCTATGACATGAAGACAGATTCTGTGCTGACATAAGGCCAGAAATTCTCTGTTACGGGACCTCTCTCCTCTCTAATTTTTATTTTAATTCATTTCCCTATCCACATTTTTTGCAGGGGATTTACCTACATGTTGCTGCCTTTTGCAGCCCTCTAGCTCTTTCCTGGGCTGTTTTACAGCCTTTTTAGTGCCCAAAAGTTCGGGTCCCTATTGACTTCAATGGGGTTCGGGTTTGGGACGAAGTTCGGTTCGGGTTCGGATCCCGAACCCGAACATTTCCGGGAAGTTCGGCCGAACTTTTCGAACCCGAACATCCAGGTGTTCGCTCAACTCTAGTTACTAGTATTAGGGAGATTAAGAATATGAAGGGTATCAGGGTAAGGTCTCCAGAGTTGATTAGGGAGGAGTTTGTGAAATACTACTCTTGTCTTTATCAGTCTGACCTCACCTCCAGGGTTGACGACATAAACCAATATTTACAACAATTGGGGCTTCCCCAGTTAGACTCACAGGATAGGGAAATGATGGATTGCCCTATTCATTTGGATGAGCTGCGATCGATACTCCCAATGCTGAAATATAATTCATCCCCAGGTCCGGACGGTTTACCGTTCAAACTGTATAGGTATCATGCTAAATCGCTTCTCCCTATCCTTCTACAGGTGTTTGAGTCCTGTGTATCTGGTTCCTTGCCTCCATCATTTAGAGAGGCAGTGATCATCTTGTTATTGAAAAAGGATAAAGAGGTATGCGATATGGGGTCATATAGACCCATATCGCTGCTAAATACAGATTATAAAATTTTTGCAAAAATTCTTGCCAATCACCTTAAGATGGTCATTGCCTCTCTGGTCCATCCTAACCAGACAGGATTCATCCCAGGGAGGCAAATACAGATGAGCCTTTATAGGGTCTACTTGAACCTCTCGGTTGGAGGTATTGCAGACCGCTCCATCCTGTTTTTAGACGCCGCAAAGGCGTTTGACAGGATGGAGTGGTCCTTTCTGTGGTCCACTATGTCTCATTTTGGGCTGGGGAAGGTATTTATAGAAATGACCCAAATGCTCTATGAACAGCCCATAGCTCGTATAAATATTAATGGTATTAACTTGACCCCGGGTATGATGCGGCGAGGGATGAGATAGGGGTGTCCCCTGTCTCCCCTCCTTTTTGCCCTATTTATTGAACCGCTAGCCTCTAAGATCCGATTAGATTATCGTATAGATGGCTTTGGGGTTGCGGGAGTTAGCGATAAAATAGGCCTGTACGCCGATGACGTCATTTTGTTCTTGGATCAGGGATGGAAAATCCTCCCTTATGTGATGGAAGCTATAGAGGAAGTTATCAGGTTATCTGATTAACTGGGCCAAGTCATCGCTCCTTCCGCTGAACCGCAAGGCTGTAGATGAGGGCAGTGGAGTCCGGGTTCTATCTCCTAATGAAACACTGGACTATTTGAGGGTTAAGATTGGTGTCCCCATAAATAGGTTTTAAGACCTTAAAGTTAAATCTAAAATTTGCGCTTGGCAGAAGTTGACACTAGCACAGACTGATCGAATAGCACTGGTCAAAATGATTATTCTGCCTATTGTGTTGTACCCGATGTGTGCTTCCCCTATCTGGATCAATGATATCTTCTTCCATAGATTGGAGGTTCTTATCAACGATCTAATATGGGGAAGGAAGAGGGTGCGTATAAAACAAAGATATCTATGGCTGTCGGAAGCGAAGGGCGGATTATCACTACCTTTTTTTCAAGGATACTTCTTATGTGCACAAATTCAAAGATGTTGTAAGTTTAAGGAGAGTTTACTTGCACAATACTTGTCACACGTTATGGATAAACCAATAGATAATATTTTCACTAGTCTGGAAACTGGTTGTTTGGGTTTGAAGAAGTCCCTATTGATACCTTGGACCCTACAGAGGGTTTGGGAGAAGCTCAAGATTATACTTAAAGTTTCTCATACTTTTGCCTTTACACCTCTGTGGGAGAATAGGAATCTGGTGGAATTCTTCAAAATCACAAACTTCACCTACTACTTCGTAAAGGTGTTTTTAATGTATGTCACCTTTTTTCTTCTGGACATTTTGAGTCTTTTCTGGAATATAACTTCACTAATAGCTCACCATTAGATATGTTTATGTATTTAAGCTTAAAACACACATATGAGGCCACTAGTAACAAAAGTCATATTTTGTCACGGGAGAACTTATTTTTTGATTATTGTTTTCTTCACGCAGATGACAAGGGTCAAGATAGCCAGACTGTATTCTACACTCCGAACGACATTGGCAACTGTAACTGTATTTAAGAGTGTGGGCAAATGGGAGCAGGAGTTGCACTGCCTCCACTGCATTGGGCAAGTATTTACAGAAATGTTAGAAAGGCTACAATATCTAATGCCCATAGATTAATTCAATTAAGTTCTTACACCGACTGTATTATACGCCTAAAATTCAAGCGGAATTCCCTCAAAATAAAGGCCGCGAGTGCTGCTGTCCGAAGTGTGGATGCCCGAATGTGGATTTCGGTCATCTACTTTGGGACTGTAGAAAATTAAAATGGTTCTGGGACCAGGTCTTTGTATCCTTAAAAAAAGAAGTCCTCTATTTCTTATAATCCTGGGGCCTTGACGGTGATGCTGGGATATTTTGCTCAAGACACTGTAATTTCGGCCCGAGTTAGACAGACCTGGATGAGGGGTCTGATGGCAGCAAAAGTTATTTTAATTAAAAACTGGGGATCTGCCTACCTCCCCTCACTAAACGAATGGACCCAGTACTCCCAACAAATTAAAAAATATGAGGATATGGAAAAAAAATTGAGAGCAGCACGTGTGACCAATTAGATACAGTTTAATATAATTGTATTTGATAAAGTTTCTGTGACGACAATAGGGGGTGAAGGGGGGAGGATATAGGTAGTTTTCCATATTAAATTAAAATATATTGTGATATGCACAAGTTATGCAGGGTATTGTTATTCTCCGACATGGCATCGATTATTTGCTATAATAGATATCCTGTTTAGCTATTTTTCTACTGTAATGTGTATACTTTTTATTGTGAATTTTAAAAAGTAAAATTAATTATTTTCCTGCTTTCTGATACAAGACATGGTAAATTAAGTGGCGACATTTAAAAAATGCATCTTGTCCCACACAAAAAAAGCCCTTATATGACTATGTGAATGGAAAAATAAAAAGGTTATGGCTAATGTAAAAATGAAAATGGGCCCGGTCTTTAAGGGGTAAAAGGTATCAAACTACAATGTTTTATATTGCTTGCTCTTTTTGAGAGCATCAGGGTTTTTGCACATTTTACATACACAGCTCTGCTACACACACAGCTCTGAGTGGCACATTATATATCACTGTGTTACACATTTTACATACACAGCTCTGCTACACACACAGCTCTGAGTGGCACATTATATATCACTGTGTTACACATTTTACATACACAGCTCTGCGTGGCACATTATATATTATCACTGTGTTACACATTTTACATACACAGCTCTACTACACACACAGCTCTGAGTGGCACATTATATATCACTGTGTTGCACATTTTACATACACAGCACTGCTACACATACAGCTCTGAGTGGCACATTATATATCACTGTATTACACATTTTACATACACAGCTCTACTACACACACAGCTCTGAGTGGCACATTATATATCACTGTGTTGCACATTTTACATACTCAGTTCTGCTACACACACAACTCTGAGTGGCACATTATATATCACTGTGTTGCACATTTTACATACACAGCTCTGCTTCACCCACAGCTCTGAGTGGCACATTATATATCACTGTGTTACACATTTTACATACACAGCTCTGCTACACACACAGCTTTGAGTGGCACATTATATATCACTGTGTTGCACATTTTACATACACAGCTCTGCCCCCTAATGTGCCAGTATCAAGTGCCTCTCTCCTCCCCCCTCCATGTGCCAGTATCATGGCGCCAATAGCCCCCCCTCCCCCGTGGCAGTAAAGTAACAGTCCGGTATTTAAAAAAACAAACACTTTTCTACTTACCTCCATGTCAGCGATGCGATGCAGGCCTCTTCCTCTTCCTGTGTTCCCAGCAGCCTCTAGTGTTGAAGATTTGGTGCTCGTGTTCCTATTTAGGCTACTTTCACACTTGCGTTAGGTGCGGATCCGTCTGGTATCTGCACAGACGGATCCGCACCTATAATGCAAACGCTTAGATCCGTTCAGAACGGATCCGTTTGCATTACCATGAAAAAAAAAAAAATATAATAATATATATATATATATATTTTTTTTGTTCATGATAATGCAAACGGATCCGTTTTGACTTTACATTGAAAGTCAATGGGGGACGGATCCGTTTGAAAATTGAGCCATACTGTGTCAACTTCAAACGGATCCGTCCCCATTGACTTAGGCTACTTTCACACTAGCGTTCGGGGCTCCGCTTGTGAGTTCCGTTTGAAGGCTCTCACAAGCGGCCCCGAACGGATCCGTCCAGCCCTAATGCATTCTGAATGGAGGCTCCGTTTGTCCTCCGCTCAGCAGGCGGACACCTGAACGCAGCTTGCAGCCTTCAAACGGAACTCACAAGCGGACCCCCGAACGCTAGTGTGAAAGTAGCCTTAGCCTGTCTTTCAGAAAAGTTTAAGATGGGATTCAAACCCATGACCTTCTGTATCAGAGGCAAAGCACCTAACCACACAGGTATGACAGCTGTACAGCTAGTTACTTACTTATATATAAGACTTCTACTGTAGATAACTTTGATACCTAGTGTACAACCATACACATGACAGTTGCCCCAACACACCCAGCTCTGCTACATCCATACACAGTGTGCTGGGGCAGCTGTCATGTGTATGTACACTAGGTATCAAAGTTACCTACAGTAGAAGTCTTTTTTTCTTTTCTTTTTTTTTTTTAAAGTAATTGGTAATACAGCTGTCTGGTGGACACCTGACCATATTGGGAGGGTGTACAGGGACTGGGGGTCCCCCTCCCCCCTTTTCCTAGGTTCCCTATCCTTGTTATAGGGCCCCATTCGTTTGGGTCAAGGTTTTGGTGCATTGGGAGTTAATGGTATCATCCTGCCGGCAGGAAGGGGCGTGCTGCTGGATGCCCCTTTATAAGGCTCTGCGTCCCCTCCCTCTTCCTCTTTGCAGAAGCGCTGTGTGCTGGTAAGAGCAGCGTTCCGTCTGACAAGAGGCATGGATCCCCTGAGGGTTATGTTTATGGCCCGTATGGCGGAGGGGGGTGAGGACTGGCTGCGTTCATTTCTCTGCAGCCTCGGATCCCCCCTGCCGTCTGCCCCTGGCCTTGCTGTGACCGCCGGTGGCGATTCTGAGACGCCCCCTAATTCTGGAGCTTGGTCGGGGGGTCGGCGGTCTGCTCGGAATAGCCGCCCCCCTGTTAGGCTTGGGCATAGCCCTCCCCCTCCCTCGCTGCGTACCTTAAGCACGGTGCGTGCAGCTGTGATCCCGGCTGGCCAGCGCTTCTCTGCTGTGCCGGCCGTAGCTCCGCCCCTTCCGGTTTCGGCGCCTGCACTTCCGGTTGCTGTGTATTTGCCGGCAGTGCGGCGCGAAGTACAGGATTTTAGTATGGGGCGAATATTAGCAGCCCTCCCTCTGGGGATTCGCCTCCTAACCCCCCTAGTTCTCAGCCCCCACCTCTCCCAACCCCCTCTGCAGTTATTGAGCAAGGGGTGGACGTACACACTTTGTCATCTGCCCTGGTGGGGGGCACTATGAACTTGCCTGATGCTGTGGGTGCTACTATGAGTGCTCCTCAGGTAGCTGCTGCGGGGGCTCCCGTCCAGCAGCCTCAGGCCACCCCTTCTGTCACTAGGCGGTCACACAGGCGCAGAGTTAGATCTGATTCATCATCCTCCTCTGTTGAGAGCCGGAGGCGGAGTCGGCGGGGGTCGCGTAGGCGTCAGTCCCGTCGCCGAACTGGCGATTCGCGGTGGAGTAGACGCTCCAGATCTTCTAGGTGGCGGTCCCCATCCTCCTCTGAGGGATCCTCCGCTGCTTCAGGGGAGTCTGGTCGGATTTTGCACAAGACACGCAAGAGGCGGATGCCTAGCCATTCTTCCAGGGTCGATAGCCTGGTTCCAGTGACCTTTCCGCAACCTGAAGTTGCTGCGCCGGGTCCTGTGGCGGAGCAGATTCCTTCTACGTCCGGTGAGTACCAGTTCACGGGGACGTGGGGATTGGGCAGTGGGGGTTCTGATACGGCGGCGTTGTTAAAAGCGTTGTGGGAGAAGTTTAGTCAGCCCCCGCTAAGCAACCCCCCCCATCTCCCCTGGTCAAGCCGATGCCAGCTTTAGCTAGTGTTTACAAGGATTCTTGTTTCTGTGGAGTTAGCTCGCTAGGAGCCCATTTAGAGGAGGCTGTTAGGGAGAAGGTTTGGGCCAATCAGTATGTAGATATCTGGTCCCTCATATCCGTGGACCAACACATGGTGGATAAGGTGAGGCGCTTCCCGGAGAAGCCTTATGAACGAAGACCGAAAGTGGCAAAGACAATGAATAATTGGTTGCAAGCCTTTGCGGTTTTGGGTTGTGTCATGGGACAGCGCCATCCCGAACGCTGTTCGGAGTTGTTTATATACCAGGACGTCATTTACAGCGCTTATAAAAGCCACGGCGGCTCCGCATGGTGGCGTTATGATGAGGAGTTTAGGCGCCGCCTAGCATTGCAGCCGGATTTGGGTTGGGGTGTTAAGGCCACGGATGTCTGGCTTAGGTTGATGGTGGGGCAAAAACCTCCCCCCTTTTCGGGGGTGGCCGCTGGACCAGGGGGGTCTTCTTCCCCGGGCCCGGTGGCCGTCCGCCGACCAGGGTCATGCTGGTTGTTCAATGAGGGTAATTGCAGGTTTGCGGGATTGTGTAGATTTAAGCATGAGTGCTCCGCATGTGGTGGCCCCCATTCAGCCAATAAGTGCTCCCGTCCTCCCATTAGACCCCCCAAACCGGGCGAGCAAGGTTTGCTTAAGAACTCCGGTGAGCGTAGCAGAGATGTCCCCCTGGCTAGACAGCTACCCCAATAGGCAGGCAGCTGAGCAGCTGAGGGCGGGGTTTTCAGTGGGGTTCTTTATCCTGTTTGTCTTGAGTCGTTGTCCGGTTTTGTCAGATAATCTGAGGTCTGCTCGTGATTTCCCGGATGTTCTCAGGGAAAAAGTTGAGAAAGAGGTGGAATTGGGGCGTATGAGGGGTCCATTTAGTGAGTTACCTTTCCCCAACCTGAGGGTTTCTCCGCTTGGGGTGGTCCCTAAGAAGGAGGCGGGTAAGTTTCGGTTGATACACCATTTGTCTTATCCCAAGGGCTCGTCTGTGAATGACGCCATTACCCCGGAGGATTCGTCAGTGTCATATGTGTCATTTGACAGGGCAGTAGAGTTGGTTAGGGAAGCCGGTAGGGGGGCTCTCTTGGCGAAATCAGACATAGAATCGGCGTTCCGCCTCCTCCCGGTTCACCCTGATTGTTTTAATTTGCTAGGTTGCCGCGTAGATGGTTTGTTTTACTACGACACGTGTCTCCCAATGGGATGTTCTACACTCACCTAAAGAATTTTTAGGAACACCTGTTCTATTTCTCATTAATGCAATTATCTAGTCAACCAATCACATGGCAGTTGCTTCAATGCATTTAGGGGTGTGATCCTGGTCAAGACAATCTCCTGAACTCCAAACTGAATGTCAGAATGGGAAAGAAAGGTGATTTAAGCAATTTTGAGCGTGGCATGGTTGTTGGTGCCAGACGGGCCGGTCTGAGTATTTCACAATCTGCTCAGTTACTGGGATTTTCACGCACAACCTTTTCTAGGGTTTACAAAGAATGGTGTGAAAAGGGAAAAACATCCAGTATGCGGCAGTCCTGTGGGCGAAAATGCCTTGTGGATGCTAAAGGTCAGAGGAGAATGGGCCGACTGATTCAAGCTGATAGAAGAGCAACGTTGACTGAAATAACCACTCGTTACAACCGAGGTATGCAGCAAAGCATTGTGAAGCCACAACACACACAACCTTGAGGCGGATGGGCTACAACAGCAGAAGACCCCACCAGGTACCACTCATCTCCACTACAAATAGGAAAAAGAGGCTACAATTTGCACGAGCTCACCAAAATTGGACTGTTGAAGACTGGAAAAATGTTGCCTAGTCTGATGAGTCTCGATTTCTGTTGAGACATTCAAATGGTAGAGTCCAAATTTGGTGTAAACAGAATGAGAACATGTATCCATCATGCCTTGTTACCACTGTGCAGGCTGGTGGTGGTGGTGTAATGGTGTGGGGGATGTTTTCTGGGCACAATTTAGGCCCCTTAGTGCCAATTGGGCATCGTTTAAATGCCACGGGCTACCTGAGCATTGTTTCTGACCATGTCCATCCCTTCATGACCACCATGTACCCATCCTCTGATGGCAACTTCCAGCAGGATAATGCACCATGTCACAAAGCTCGAATCATTTCAAATTGGTTTCTTGAACATGACAATGAGTTCACTGTACTAAAATGGCCCCCACAGTCACCAGATCTCAACCCAATAGAGCATCTTTGGGATGTGGTGGAACGGGAGCTTCGTGCCCTGGATGTGCATCGCTCAAATCTCCATCAACTGCAAGATGCTATCCTATGAATATGGGCCAACATTTCTAAAGAATGCTATTAGCACCTTGTTCAATCAATGCCACGTAGAATTAAGGCAGTTCTGAAGGCAAAAGGGGGTCCAACACCGTATTAGTATGGTGTTCCTAATAATTCTTTAGGTGAGTGTATATCGTGTCATTATTTTGAGATGTTTGGATCTTTTTTGGAATGGGTTGTTCGTTACGACACTGGGTCTACATCTATTTTGCATTACCTAGATGACTTTCTGTTTGTTTCCCCTGGTTCGGAGGGCGGTTGTCGATTCCTGTTGGACAACTTTTTGATGAGGATGTCTCAGTTTGGGGTTCCCATTTCGGTTGAGAAAACGGAGGGTCCTGTGACACGTTTGTCTTTCCTGGGGATTGAGATTGACACGATACATATGGTCTTTAGACTTCCCGCTGAGAAGCTTCAGAAGCTTCTTGGCTTGATTGATGGTTTCTTAGCCGTTAGGAAGGTTACTTTACTCCAGCTTCAGTCCTTGTTAGGTCTTCTGTGTTTTGCGTGCAGAGTGATGCCCATGGGGCGGGTTTTTGCACAGCGATTGTCGTTGGCCTCGTGTGGGGTTAAAGTCCCTAGTCATCATATCAGACTTACTAGGTCCCTGAAAGATGATTTAAAGGTTTGGAGATCTTTTTTGCTTGCTTTTAATGGGCATACGTGTTATATGTCCAAAGTGGTCCCTAATTCGGAGTTGTGTCTGTTTTCCGATGCCGCGGGGTCCTGTGGTTTCGGCGTTATTTTTGGGAACGAGTGGTGTGCTGCCTCATGGCCGGTGTCGTGGTCTTCCTCCGGGTTGTGCCGGAACCTCAAGTTGCTCGAGCTGTTCCCTATTATTGTGGCAGTAGAGCTTTGGGGTAGGAGTTTATCCAATAGGCATGTTTCGTTTTGGACGGATAATCTGTCGGTGGTTTATGGTATTAACAGTCTTTCTTCCTCTTCCCATACAGCATTTGGCGCTTAGGTGTCTTGAGTTTAACATCTATTTCAGGGCTCGTCATGTTCCGGGGGTAGAAAATAAGATTGCTGATGCTCTTTCCCGTTTTCATTGGCAGGAGTTTCGGTCCCATCACCCGGAGGCAGATCTGGAAGGCAAGGAGTGCCCGCAGCATCTATGGCTCTTGGTGGGCGACAATTGATGCCGCTGATTCAGGCTTCGGTTTCCCCTGCAACCCGGCAGGCGCATGGTAAGGCGTGGGGGGAATGGGAGAGCATGGTGGGGGGGCGAGATGTGGTGGCCAGTGATGATCTCCGCCTTGAGGTAACGGTTGAATGGTTGTTGCAATTGCGCGCTAGTGGGGTGTCAGCTTCGGTGGCGCAGCGTAGATTGTCAGGGGTGGCCTTCCATTTTAAGTTGCGCGATTGGCCGGATGTTACTAAGAGATTTATTATACGCCAGGCTCTTCGGGGGTGGAGGAAGGAACTTGTATACCGTGAATGTAGGCGCCCGGTATCATTTAATCTGTTAGGCAGAATCATTGCTAAGCTTTCTGACGTCTGTCGGTCCCCGTTCGAGGTTGCGTTGTTTTCTGCCAGCTTCAGTATAGCATTCTTTGCAGCGTTACGGATCGGCGAGCTGGTAGCTCCGTCTGGTAGCAGACCAGGTGGCCTTTCTTGTGCTGACGTGGCCCTGGGTAATGGCGCATTGAGGATCAGGGTGAGTCGCTCCAAGACGGACCAGTTTGGTAGCGGGTCATGGATCCCCCTTCACCCGCTTCCCGGTGTGTCATGCCCGGTTCGGCTGACGTCTAGTTATAGCTCCATGCGGGGTTCGGGCCATACCTTTTTGGCGCATGCTGACGGCTCCCCTCTGACTAAGTTCCAGTTCACTTCGGTTTTTAAGTCCTGTCTGGAGTTGTCTGGTATGAATCCCAGGGAATTTGGCACTCATTCATTTCGAATTGGGGCGGCAACGGAAGCCGCTAGCTCTTGTAGCTCAGAGTGTGTGCCTCAGCCTGTCAGCTCTGCAGGGATAGACAGGACATGCTGTCGGGTGCTGGGCCCCCTGTCAGCCCGGGCCCTGGATACCATACTCTGCTGACTATACATTGTGACATCATAATGGGATTCTGAATACTATTATCTGCTAACCATACATTGTGACATCATAATAGAATTCTATATACTATTATCTGCTGACCATACATTGTGACATCATAATGTAATCCTGGATACTATTATCTGCTGACCATACATTGTGACATCATAATGGAACCCTGGATACTATTTCCTGCTGATCATACATTGTGACATAGTAATGGAATCCTGAATACTATTATCTGCTGACCATACATTATATCATAAAGGATCCCTGAATACAATTATCTGTTGACCATACATTGTGATATCACAATGCAATCTTGGATATTATTATATGCTGACAATACATTGTGAAATAATAATGGAACCCTGTATACTATTATCTGCTGACCATACATTGTGACATCATAATGGAATCCTGGATACTATTATCTGCTGACTATACATTGTGACATAATAATGGAACCCTGGATACTATTATTTGCTGACCATGCATTGTGAAATCATAATGGAAACCTAGATACTATTATCTGCTGACCATACATTGTGACATCATAATGGAATACTGGATACCATAATCTGCTGACCATACATTGTGACATCATAATGGAATACTGGATACAATAATCTGCTGAATATACATTGTGACATCATAATGGTCCCTGTATACTATTATCTGCCGACCATACATTGTGATTTCATAATGGAATTGTCATGGTCTTACCTGCTTGCTGCTCTCCTTCGTTTGACATGTGCTGGCGGCCATCTTAGGTTTCTGGGTTTCTTGTAGCCTTCCACCCTGCGGCTCCTCCTTCCCCTGGGAGGAGCTGGATGCCTAGCTCATATATATAGGAGGTCTGTGGCTTCAGTTCCTTGCTTGGTCCTCTTGTGTTCACATGCTTCTAAGACTGCTGCTGCTTCTGGTTCCTGATCCTGGCTTCGTCTGACTACCCTGCTGGTTCCTGATCCTGGCTTCGTCTGACTACCCTGCTGGTTCCTGATCCTGGCTTCGTCTGACTACCCTGCTGGTTCCTGATCCTGGCTTCGTCTGACTACCCTGCTGGTTCCTGATCCTGGCTTCGTCTGACTACCCTTCTGGTTCCTGACCTCTGGCTTCGCAAAGACTCTGCTCGGTTTCACCATCCGTTTGGACTTTTGCTTTACAGCTTTATTTTCAATAAAGCCTTCTTATTTTCACTTATCTCTTGTTGTACATCTGGTTCATGGTTCCGTGACATTAGGACCAAGCCATGAATTCTGACGGTACAGGGCCATCCTCGCTACCCACGCTGGTTGCCAGACTTGATCAGCAGGATCACCTGTTGGGTCGGTTCGCTGTGGCGTTGCAAACCCTGCTTGAACGCACGGCTCATTTCGCTCCCGTTGCCGATGGGTCGGTTGTCGCTCCTGGGCTCGCTCCTACTGCCGCTCCGGTTGTTGCGCCAGAGTCTACCCCGACACCTGTTGTTGCGCCTGCGGTGTTTCGGGGTATGACCGGTTCTGCCCCTCTTCCACAGCGCTTTGGGGGAGAGCCAACTCAGTGCCGAGGTTTCCTTAACCAGGTGGGCATTTATTTTCGAGTTGCTGCCACATGCCTTTCCTACTGAGAGATCAAAGGTGGGCTTCTTGATCTCGCTGCTCTCGGACAAGGCCTTGGCCTGGGCCAGCCCTTTATGGGAGAACAACAATCCGGTGGTTGCCGAGTTTTCCGGTTTTGTTGCTTCTCTTCGGAAGGTATTCGATGTGCCGGCTCGTGCTGCCTCTGCTGCGAAGCTCCTTATGTCCATCAGACAGGGTTCACGATCCGTAGCTGAATACGCCATTGAGTTTCGTACCCTGGCAGCAGAGGTGGGCTGGAATAATGAGGCTCTGGTCGCTGCTTTCTCTCATGGTCTCTCGGATGCCTTGAAGGATGAGGTTGCAGCTAAGGACCTACCAGTTGAGCTCGAGTCTCTTATTTCTTTCCTGATTTTGATTGACACCAGACTCAGGGAGAGACCTTCCTTTAAGGAGAACCTGCGGAGGTCTTTTAACAGATTGGTGCCTACGTTTGCTGTCCCACCCGTGCCTCCCTCTCCTCCCACGCCTCCTGGGGATGACTTGTCTGGGGGTGAACCCATGCAGCTGGGGTTTGCTCGCCTGTCCGAGGGGGAGAGGGCACTCCGGAGACGCGAGGGCCGATGCATGTACTGTGGTCTCGGTGGGCATTTTCGGTTGGCATGTCCGAACCGTCCGGGAGACGCTCGTACCCTGAGATCCTGTCGGGGGCAGATCTTGGGTGGAGTCTCCTCGTCCCCGGTTTCCCGTGTTGACAAACCACTGATCACTGTTTTCCTCTCCTGGGTCGGGGGCTCGGTGACGACCCAGGCGTTGGTGGACTCTGGTGCTGGTGGTTTGTTCATTGATAGTGTGTTCGCTGCCGCCAATTCCATTCCTCTGCAGGCTCGAGGTTCCCCACTGGCTCTTGAGGCGATAGACGGCAGACCCCTTCTGCCGCCACACGTGACTCATGAGACCCTTCCAGTGGGGATAGCCATTGGTGCCGTTCACAGAGAGTCGGTCTGCCTCCAGGTTATTTCGTCTCCACACTACTCGGTGGTCTTGGGGTACCCCTGGCTCCAGAAGCATAATCCGACTTTCGATTGGAGATCGGTCGAGATCCTCTCGTGGTCACCGCAGTGTGGGGCTAGTTGCATCCATGGGTCTGTCAAGTTGCTGTGTACTTCCTCGGACTCTCTGTTGCCTCCTGAATACGAGGAGTACCGGGATGTATTCGATAAGGTGCGCGCGGTTGCCCTACCTCCGCACCGCCCATACGATTGTGCCATAGAGTTACAATCTGGTGCCGTTCCTCCTCGTGGCAAAGTCTATCCACTGTCGGTAGCGGAGAATGAGGCCATGGAGGAGTACGTGAGGGAGGCGCTTTCACGCGGACACATTCGCAAATCTTCGTCCCCGGCAGGGGCTGGATTTTTCTTTGTGAAAAAGAAGGGCGGTGAGTTGAGGCCTTGCATCGATTACAGGGGTCTCAATCGCATCACGATCAAGAACGCTTACCCGATACCCTTGATTTCCGAGCTGTTCGATCGCCTTAAAGGGGCCACGGTCTTTACCAAACTCGACCTGAGGGCGGCATATAACCTGGTAAGGATCAAGGCGGGCGATGAGTGGAAGACCGCGTTTAACACCAGGACCGGTCATTACGAATCCTTGGTTATGCCCTTTGGGTTGTGCAATGCGCCCGCAGTCTTTCAGGAATTCATCAACGATGTTTTCCGTGACCTGTTGCAGCAGTGTGTGGTAGTCTATTTGGATGACATCTTGGTATATTCTGAATCCATGGAGGCCCACATTCTGGATGTCAGACGAGTGTTGCAACGGTTACGAGAGAACAAGCTGTTCGGTAAGCTTGAGAAATGCGAATTTCACCAATCCCAGGTAACCTTCTTAGGTTACATCATTTCCGCTGAGGGGTTCTCCATGGATCCTGAGAAGGTTTCGGCTGTCTTACAGTGGCCCCAGCCCAGTGGTCTTCGTTCCCTGCAGCGCTTTTTGGGCTTCGCCAATTATTATCGGAAGTTCATCAGGGACTTTTCCATGCTGGCCAAGCCTCTCACGGATCTGACCAGGAAGGGCAGTAATTCCCAGGTCTGGCCGCTCGAGGCCATCCGAGCTTTTGAGGCCCTAAAGTCCGCCTTTGTGTCGGCTCCGATTCTGTCGCATCCCAACCCTGGGTTGCCCTTTGTCCTCGAGGTGGACGCGTCTGAGACGGGAGTAGGCGCCCTTCTGTCTCAGCGTAGAACACCAGAGGGTCCTCTGCTTCCTTGTGGGTTTTACTCCCGGAAACTGTCTTCCGCGGAGTGCAACTATCAGATTGGTGACAGGGAGTTATTGGCCATCGTGCAGGCCCTTAAAGAATGGAGGCACTTGCTCGAGGGTTCGGTGGTTCCGGTTCTCATCCTGACGGACCACAAGAATCTGACCTACCTTTCTGAGGCCAAGAGATTGACACCACGTCAGGCCAGATGGGCTCTGTTCTTGTCACGTTTTAATTACGTGGTCTCCTACCTACCCGGTTCCAAGAACATCAGGGCGGATGCCTTATCACGGCAGTACTCCGAGCTGTCCAGGGAGGAGTCGATTCCGACTTCGGTCATACCTCCGAATCAGATCCTGGCCGCCATTCGCACCAGCCTGACCTCTCCCCTGGGTGAGCAGATTTTGGCGGCTCAATCTGGTGCTCCCTCTGGGAGACCCAACGGCAGAGGTTTTGTGCCTGAGGAGTTGCACACTCGGTTGTTGCGAACCTACCATAACTCCAAGACCGCGGGGCATCCTGGAAAGAATCAGCTGTCCTGGGCTGTTTCACGTCTGTTCTGGTGGCCTTCCCTACGTTCCGACATCGCCGCATATGTAGCGGCATGCTCCGTTTGTGCCCAGAGTAAGTCCCCTCGGCACCTTCCGTTGGGCCTTCTGCAACCCATAGCCACCGGGGAGCGCCCATGGTCACACCTGGGGATGGATTTCATTGTGGACCTCCCTGCATCCCGAGGCCATACGGTCATTCTCATGATTGTGGATCGGTTTTCCAAAATGTGCCACTGTGTTCCTCTCAAGAAGTTACCCTCTGCACAAGAGTTGGCCACGATTTTTGCCAGGGAGGTCTTCCGGTTGCACGGTTTGCCTAAGGAGATTGTGTCGGATCGGGGGAGTCAGTTTGTGTCCAGGTTCTGGCGCGCCTTTTGCTCCCAGTTGGGGATTCATCTCTCCTTCTCCTCGGCCTACCACCCTCAGTCCAATGGGGCCGCAGAACGATCCAATCAGGCCTTGGAGCAATTCCTTCGTTGCTATGTCTCCGATCACCAAGACAATTGGGTTGACCTCCTGCCTTGGGCTGAGTTTGCCAGGAACACGGCAGTGAACTCTTCCTCTGGGACGTCTCCCTTCATGGCCAATTATGGGTTCCAACCTGCCGTGTTACCGGAGGTATTCTCTCCCCAGGATATTCCGGCTGTGGAGGATCACCTTTCCGTCCTACGTGCTTCTTGGGTACAGATCCAGAAGTCCCTTGAGGTCTCTGCGCAGCGCCAGAGACTCCAGGCTGATCGCAGACGAGCGCCTGCTCCTTCCTACCAGGTCGGAGACCGTGTATGGTTGTCCACCCGCAACCTCAACCTTCGAGTGCCCACTCCCAAGCTGGCGCCTCGCTTTGTTGGTCCCTTCCGAGTGCTTCGCAGGGTAAACCCGGTAGCCTATGCCCTTGCGCTTCCTCCTGGCATGCGGATCTCCAACGTGTTTCATGTCTCCCTGTTGAAGCCACTGGTGTGTAATCGTTTCACTTCCTCGGTTCCTCGGCCTCGTCCGGTCCAAGTGGGCAATCGTGAGGAATATGAGGTGAGCAATATCCTGGACTCACGCCTGGTCCGCGGTCGGTTGCAGTTTTTGGTCCATTGGCGTGGTTATGGTCCAGAGGAGCGTTCCTGGGTTCCCTCCGCAGATGTCCATGCTCCTGCCTTGCTCCGAGCCTTCCACGCACGCTTCCCTCAGAAACCGTTTTGTGCTCCGCGGAGGAGGGGCCCTTGAGGGGGAGGTACTGTCATGGTCTTACCTGCTTGCTGCTCTCCTTCGTTTGACATGTGCTGGCGGCCATCTTAGGTTTCTGGGTTTCTTGTAGCCTTCCACCCTGCGGCTCCTCCTTCCCCTGGGAGGAGCTGGATGCCTAGCTCATATATATAGGAGGTCTGTGGCTTCAGTTCCTTGCTTGGTCCTCTTGTGTTCACATGCTTCTAAGACTGCTGCTGCTTCTGGTTCCTGATCCTGGCTTCGTCTGACTACCCTGCTGGTTCCTGATCCTGGCTTCGTCTGACTACCCTGCTGGTTCCTGATCCTGGCTTCGTCTGACTACCCTGCTGGTTCCTGATCCTGGCTTCGTCTGACTACCCTGCTGGTTCCTGATCCTGGCTTCGTCTGACTACCCTTCTGGTTCCTGACCTCTGGCTTCGCAAAGACTCTGCTCGGTTTCACCATCCGTTTGGACTTTTGCTTTACAGCTTTATTTTCAATAAAGCCTTCTTATTTTCACTTATCTCTTGTTGTACGTCTGGTTCATGGTTCCGTGACAGGAATAGTGGATACTATTATCTGCTGAACATACTTTGTGACATCATAATTGAATATTGAATACTATTAACTGCTGACCATACATCGTGACAACATAGTGTAAATCTGGATACCATAATCTACTGACTATACATTGTGACATCATATTTGGATTCTGAATACTATTATCTGCTGACCATACATTGTGACATCATAATGGAATCCTTGATACAATTATCTGCTGACCATACATTGTGACATCATAATGGAAACCTAGATACTATTATCTGCTGACCATACATTGTGACATCATAATGGAATCTTGTATACTATTTATCTGCTGACCATACATTATGACATCTTAATGGATTTCTGGATAATATTATCTGCTGACCATACATTGTGACATCATAATAGAATTCTATATACTATTATCTGCTGACTGACCATACATTGTGACATCATAATGGAATCCTGGATACTATTAACTGCTGAATATACATTGTGACTTCATAATGGAACCCAGGATACTATTTCCTGCTGACCATACATTGTGACATAATAATGGAATCCTGGATAATATTATATGCTGACCATACATTGTGACATCATAATGGAATTCTGGATACTATTATCTGCTGACCATACATTGTGACATCATAATGGAATCCTGGATACTATTATTTGCTGACCATACATTGTGACATTATAATGGAATCCTGGATACTATTATCTGCTGACCATACATTGTGACATCATAATGGAATACTGGATACCATAATCTGCTGAATATACATTGTGACATCATAATGGAATCCTGAATAATATTATTTGCTGACCATACATTGTGACATCATAATGGATCCCTGTATACTATTATCTGCTTTCCATACATAGTGACATCATAATGGAATTCTGGATACCATAATCTGCTGACTATACATTGTGACATCATAATGGAATTCTGAATACTATTATCTGCTGACCATACATTATGATATAATAAAGGATCCCTGTATACTATTATCTGTTGACCATACATTGTGATATCACAATGGAATCTTGGATATTATTATCTGCTGACCATATATTGTGACATCATAATGGAACCCTGTATACTATTATTTGCTGACCATATATTGTGACATCATAATGGAATCCTGGATACTATTATCTGCTGACCTTACATTGTGACATCATAATGGAATCCTGGATACCATAATCTGCTGAATATACACTCACCTAAAGAATTATTAGGAACACCATACTAATACGGTGTTGGACCCCCTTTTGCCTTCAGAACTGCCTTAATTCTACGTGGCATTGATTCAACAAGGTGATGATAGCATTCTTTAGAAATGTTGGCCCATATTGATAGGATAGCATCTTGCAGTTGATGGAGATTTGAGGGATGCACATCCAGGGCACGAAGCTCCCGTTCCACCACATCCCAAAGATGCTCTATTGGGTTGAGATCCGGTGACTGTGGGGGCCATTTTAGTACAGTGAACTCATTGTCATGTTCAAGAAACCAATTTGAAATGATTCGAGCTTTGTGACATGGTGCATTATCCTGCTGGAAATTGCCATCAGAGGATGGATACATGTTCTCATTCTGTTTACGCCAAATTCGGACTCATTTGAATGTCTCAACAGAAATCGAGACTCATCAGACCAGGCAACATTTTTCCAGTCTTCAACAGTCCAATTTTGGTGAGCTCGTGCAAATTGTAGCCTCTTTTTCCTATTTGTAGTGGAGATCAGTGGTACCCGGTGGGGTCTTCTGCTGTTGTAGCCCATCCGCCTCAAGGTTGTGCATGTTGTGGCTTCACAAATGCTTTGCTGCATACCTCGGTTGTAACGAGTGGTTATTTCAGTCAACGTTGCTCTTCTATCAGCTTGAATCAGTCGGCCCATTCTCCTCTGACCTCTAGCATCCACAAGGCATTTTTGCCCACTGGACTGCCGCATAATGGATGTTTTTCCCTTTTCACACCATTCTTTGTAAACCCTAGAAATGGTTGTGCGTGAAAATCCCAGTAACTGAGCAGATTGTGAAATACTCAGACCGGCCTGTCTGGCACCAATAACCATGCCACACTCAAAATTGCTTAAATCACCTTTCTTTCCCATTCTGACATTCAGTTTGGAGTTCAGGAGATTGTCTTGACCAGGACCACACCCCTAAATGCATTGAAGCAACTGCCATGTGATTGGTTGACTAGATAATTGCATTAATGAGAAATAGAACAGGTGTTCCTTAAAATTCTTTAGGTGAGTGTACATTGTGACATCATAATAGAATCTTTAATACTATTATCTGCTGACCATACATTGTGATGCCATAAAGGATCTCTGTATACTATTATCTGCTGACCATACATTGTGATGCCATAAAGGATCTCTGTATACTATTATCTGCTGACCATACATTGTAATATCATAATGGAACCCTGGATACTATTATCTGCTGACCATACATTGTGACATCATAATGGAACCCTGGATACTATTTTTTGCTGACCATACATTGTGACATCAGAATGGAATCCTGGATTATATTATCTGCTGACCATACATTGTGACATCATAATGGAATCCTAAATAACATTTTCTGATGGCCATACATTGTGACATTATAATGGAATTCTAGATACCATAATCTGCTGAATATACATTGTGACATCATAATGGAATCCTGAATAACATTTTCTGATGATCATACATTGTGACATCATAATGGAATTCTAGATACCATAATCTGCTGACTATACATTGTGACATCATAATTGAATTCTATATACTATTATCTGCTGACCATACATTGTGACATCATAATGGATTCCTGAATAACATTTTCTGATGACCATACATTGTGACATCATAATGGAATTCTAGATACCATAATCTGCTGACTATACATTGTGACATCATAATGGGATTCTGAATACTATTATCTGCTGACCATTCATCGTGACATCATAATGGTATTCTGGATACCATAATCTGCTGACTATACATTGTGACATAATAATGGAATCCTGAATATTATCTGCTGACCATACCTTATATCATAAAGGATCCCTGTATACTATTATCTGTTGACCATAAATTGTGATATCACAATGGAATTTTGGAAATTATTATCTGCTGACGCTACATTGTGACATCATAATGGAACCCTGTATACTATTATCTGCTAAACATACATTATGACATTATAATGGAACACTGAATACTATTATCTGCTGACCATACATTGTGACATCATAATGGAATCCTGGATACTATTATTTGCTGACCATACATTGTGACATAATAATGGAATCCTGGATACTATTATTTGCTGACCATACATTGTGACATCATAATGGGATACTGGATACCATAATCTGCTGACCATACATTGTGACATCATAATGGAATGCTGGATACAATAATCTGCTGAATATACATTGTGACATCATAATGGAATCCTGAATACTATTACCTGCTGACCATGCATTGTGACATCATAATGGATCCCTGTATACTATTATCTACCGACCATACATTGTGATTTCATAATGGAATAGTGGATACTATTATCTGCTGAACATACTTTGTGACATCATAATGGAATATTGAATACTATTAACTGCTGACCATACATTGTGACATCATAATGTAATTCTGTATACCATAATCTACTGACTATACATTGTGACATCATATTGGGATTCTGAATACTATTATCTGCTGACCATACATTGTGACATCATAATGCAATCCTTGATACAATTATCTGCTGACCATACATTGTGACATCATAATGGTCCCCTGAATAGGGAAAATCTGTACCTGGGATTTTACTTTCCTTGAGTCCGAAGGCAGCACAGCATGGGTTAAGCTTGTCTTCATACCCTTGGCTAGGACCGCCCACCTAGATTAAAATAATTAATTAATTTAATCATTAGTAGACACTATAAAGCTGGCCTCCCATAATGCTTCACTGTGTTAAAAAAATAGACTTTCATTCACTGCAAAAATAATTTTTTTTATTTAACGGAGGGTATATTTGTGCTGCCTTCGGACTCAAGGAAAGTAAAATCCCAGGTACAGATTTTCCCTTTCCCTTTTCGTCCTACGGCAGCACAGCATGGGATTTGTATAGATCATTAAGGGGGGGATTTTTTATCAAGAACTGCACTTAATACCTCAGTGCCAAAGGCTGAGCTTCTAGCGTTGATGTCTAACCGATAATGCTTCATGAAGGTCTGAGATGAGGACCAGGAGGCTGCATTGCAGATCTCTTCTATAGATACGTGTGCCTGTTCCGCCCAGGAGGTTGCGGCAGATCTAGTTGAGTGCTTTAATTGGAAAAGGAGAAACCATTTCTTCTAAGGAATAGGATTCTTTGATAGTATCCTTTAGCCATCTAGCTAATGTATCTCTGGAAGGTTGCCGCCCTCTTCTAGGACCTGCGAACAACACGAAAAAAATTTCGGCTATACGAACCTCTTCTGTTCTCTGGAGATAGATCTCGATTGCCCTCTTCAGATCTATAGTATGTAATAGACCTTGTTCTTCATCAACCGGGTCAGGAAAAAACACGGGGAGAAAAGCTTCTCTATTTCTGTTAGTGGCAGAAGGCACCTTAGGAGTAAAAGAAGGTATGGTGCCAAGAAGGACCCCATCAGGCAGGATCCTTAAATAGGGGTATTTACAAGACAGCGCTTGAAGTTCACCTACTCTCTTTGCGGAGGTGACAGCAACCAAAAACAATACCTTGTATGACAGCCATTTTAAATCAGCTTGTTGCAAAGGTTCGAATGGAGCAAGTGTAAGTCTCTTTAAAACCAGAGAGAGGTCCCAAACTGGTGTAGGTTCTCTATGTGTAGGTTTCAGCCTTCTTATTGTTTTGAAGAATCTGAAAATAAGTGGGTTATGGAGAAATTCGTTCTCAGTCATAATATTGATAGCAGTCATGTGTGCTCTTAATGTGTTAGGTTTGAACCCCTTCTGGAAACCTTCCTGAAGAAATTGAAGAATGGATCCGACATCAATCTTCACATGGTTTGCTTCAGCCATCCAGGCTGTAAACCTTTTACATATTCTAGCGTATTTTTTATTAGTTGAATCCTTGCGGGAACACAATAAGGTCTTAACTACAGACTCAGAGAGGCCCATCTCCACTAACTTAGATCTCTCAACCTCCAGGCTGTCAGGTATAAATGGTTCATGAGTAAGAACGACACCGTTCGAAACGCGTAGGTCGTGGGAAGCAGTGGGTCCCCGTGCCACTGTCGCTGTCTGTACCTGTATTTTGGTGAAAAATTCAATAAAGAACGGGATTTTGTACAAAGCGTCCTTTGGTGCTGGAGCATTTTTCTACTTCATCTACATAAATGGTTCAGGCTCTGGTGATAGAGACCATCTTGTAACAGTAGATCTGGAACTGGGGGAAGCTTTTAGAATTCCCCCTTGGATAGCCGGAGTAGTAAAGGGAACCACGACCTCTTTGGCCAGAATGGGGCTATTAATATCGTCTGATGCTTGTCCATCATTATCTTCCTCAGGACTCTTGGGATGAGAGGTACTGGAGGGAAATGTAGACAAATAGGCGCTTCCAACTGAAGGAAAAGGCATCCAGTATTGTGGGCTTGTCCAGCTTGTTCAGAGAGCAGAACTTTGGAACTTTTCTGTTCGATGCTGATGCCATCAAGTCCCACTCTGGACATCCCCATCTGGTCACAATCTTCTGAAATATTCTCTGGTTCAGTTCCCAATCTGCTGGGTCTATCTTTCTCCGGCTCAGACGATCCGCTTGAATATTCAAGCAACCTCTTATATGCATGGCTTTTAGCTCTAAGATATTGGCTTCCGCCCAACAGAAGATCTCTTTGCACAACTTCAGGAGGGAACCGTTTCTTGTTCCACCCTGTTTGTTGAGGTAGAATACAGTTGCAAGATTGTCCGAACTAATCAGCACTGGTTTTCCTACTATAAGTTTCTTGAACTGGAGAAGTGCCAGTTGTACTACCTTTAGTTCTTTAAAGTTCGAAGACTTCTTCCTGTCTTCGGAGGACCACAGCCCCTGGATCCACTTGTCTTGAAGATGGGCTCCCCAGCCTCAGCCAGACACATCCGTAGTGATTACTACTGGGGGTAGATATTTGAAGGTCTTCCCCTTGGATAGATTTCTGGACTGTAACCACCACCTGAGGCTCTGAACTGTTGAAGGCCTTAGTCTCACTCTTGCTTCCAGATTGTGAGAAGTGTGATGCCAAACTTGAAGCATATTTTGCTGTAGGTCTCTGGTATGGATTCTTCCCCAAGGTACCGCATCTGTTACTGCTGTTAAATGTCCCAGGGTCTTCATCACTCTGCGGACTGTGGGAAAATGTAAAGAAATGAGAATCTTTATATCTTTTTTCAGAGCTCTGATCTTTGGTGGGGGAAGAAACAGAGCCATAGATACTGTATCTATCTGCAGGCCCAGAATATTTTTTTGAGGTAGTAGGAATCACATCGGATTTCTCCCAGTTTATTAAAAACCCCAGTTTTTGAAGCGTCTCGATGGCTTGTCTGAGATGTAAGTGTAGCAGGTCTTCTGACTGAGCTACCAGTAACCAGTCGTTGAGATATGGATAAACTTGTATTCTCTGGAGACGAAGACGTACTGCAACCAGGACTGCCACCTAGGTAAAAATTCTGGGAGAGGAACAAAGGCCAAACGGTAGTGCTTTGAACTGGAAGTGTGCTACCTTCTTCTTTCTTATGACCTCTATTCTTAGGAATCTTCTGGATTCTTCTTTTATAGGGATGTGCAGGTAGGCGTCTCTTAGATCCAGAGAGACCATGAACTGATTTTCTGTGAGCACCGCTGTGATAGATCTTAATTAGAGTTGAGCGAACACCTGGATGTTCGGGTTCGACGAGTTCGGCCGAACTTTCGAAAAATGTTCGGGTTCGGGATCCGAACTCGACCCGAACTTCATCCCGAACCCGAACCCCATAGAAGTCAATGGGGACCCGAACTTTTGGGCACTAAAAAGGCTGTAAAACACACCCGGAAAGGGCTAGAGGGCTGCAAAAGGCAGCAAAATGTAGTTAAATCCCCTGCAAACAAATGTAGATAGGGAAATGATGAGTTAACATAAAATAAATAAAAATTAAACAATATTAATTGGAGTGAGGTCCCATAGCACAGAATCAGGCTTCAAGTCACCCACCAATGGAGAAGGTCACTTACTATTATTTTGACCACAGCACCCAGACAAAGGAGAGAGGTCCCACAGCAGAGAACCAGGCATCATATCACCCACCACAGGAGTAGGCCACCATTTAGTTACTTTGACCCCTACACCCAGACGGAGGAGAGAGGTTACACAGCAGAGAATCAGGCATTTAGATCACCCACCACAGGAGTAGGCCACCATTGAATCAGACCCTGGCAACCATGTCAGATGGCACAAGCATAAGCTTTATATCAATCAGCACAGGAGAAGGCGACTTTGACAGACTTTGACCCCTACACCCGGACGGAGGAGAGAGGTTTCAAAGCAGAGAATCAGGCATTTAGATCACCCACCACAGGAGTAGGCCCCAATTTAATGGGACCCCGGCAACCATGTCAGATGGCACAACCATCAGCTTCATATCAATCAGCACAGGAGAAGGCGACTTTGAAAGACTTTGACCCCTACACCCAGACGGAGGAGAGAGGTTTCACAGCAGAGAATCAGGCATTTAGATCACCCACCACAGGAGTAGGCCCCCATTGAATCAGACCCTGGCAACCATGTCAGATGGCACAAGCATAAGCTTTATATCAATCAGCACAGGAGAAGGCGACTTTGACAGACTTTGACCCCTACACCCGGACGGAGGAGAGAGGTTTCAAAGCAGAGAATCAGGCATTTAGATCACCCACCACAGGAGTAGGCCCCAATTTAATGGGACCCCGGCAACCATGTCAGATGGCACAACCATCAGCTTCATATCAATCAGCACAGGAGAAGGCGACTTTGAAAGACTTTGACCCCTACACCCAGACGGAGGAGAGAGGTTTCACAGCAGAGAATCAGGCATTTAGATCACCCACCACAGGAGTAGGCCCCCATTGAATCAGACCCTGGCAACCATGTCAGATGGCACAACCATCAGCTTTATATCAATCAGCACAGGAGAAGGCGACTTTGAAAGACTTTGACCCCTACACCCAGATGGAGGAGAGAGGTTTCACAGCAGAGAATCAGGCATCATATCAACCACCACAGGAGAAGCCACCATTTAGTTACTTTGACCCCTGCACCCAGGAAGAGGAGAGAGGCACCACAGCACATATTCTGGCATCATATCAGCCACCACAGGAGAAGCCACCATTGAGTTACTTTGACCCCCGCACCCAGGAAGAGGAGAGAGGCACCACAGCACATATTCTGGCATCATATCAGCCACCACAGGAGAAGCCACCATTGAGTTACTTTGACCCCCGCACCCAGGAAGAGGAGAGAGGCACCACAGCACATATTCTGGCATCATATCAGCCACCACAGGAGAAGCCACCATTGAGTTACTTTGACCCCTGCACCCAGGAAGAGGAGAGAGGCCCCACAGCACATATTCTGGCATCATATCAGCCACCACAGGAGAAGCCACCATTTAGTTACTTTGACCCCTTCACCCAAACAGAGGAGAGAGGTTCCACATCAGAGAATCAGGCATCATATCAACCACCACAGGAGTAGGCCACAATTTAATGGGACCCCGGCAACCATGTCAGATGGCACAACCATCAGCTTCATATCAATCAGCACAGGAGAAGGCGACTTTGAAAGACTTTGACCCCTACACCCAGACGGAGGAGAGAGGTTTCACAGCAGAGAATCAGGCATTTAGATCACCCACCACAGGAGTAGGCCCCCATTGAATCAGACCCTGGCAACCATGTCAGATGGCACAACCATCAGCTTTATATCAATCAGCACAGGAGAAGGCGACTTTGAAAGACTTTGACCCCTACACCCAGATGGAGGAGAGAGGTTTCACAGCAGAGAATCAGGCATCATATCAACCACCACAGGAGAAGCCACCATTTAGTTACTTTGACCCCTGCACCCAGGAAGAGGAGAGAGGCACCACAGCACATATTCTGGCATCATATCAGCCACCACAGGAGAAGCCACCATTGAGTTACTTTGACCCCCGCACCCAGGAAGAGGAGAGAGGCACCACAGCACATATTCTGGCATCATATCAGCCACCACAGGAGAAGCCACCATTGAGTTACTTTGACCCCCGCACCCAGGAAGAGGAGAGAGGCACCACAGCACATATTCTGGCATCATATCAGCCACCACAGGAGAAGCCACCATTGAGTTACTTTGACCCCTGCACCCAGGAAGAGGAGAGAGGCCCCACAGCACATATTCTGGCATCATATCAGCCACCACAGGAGAAGCCACCATTTAGTTACTTTGACCCCTGCACCCAGGAAGAGGAGAGAGGCACCACAGCACATATTCTGGCATCATATCAGCCACCACAGGAGAAGCCACCATTGAGTTACTTTGACCCCTGCACCCAGGAAGAGGAGAGAGGCCCCACAGCACATATTCTGGCATCATATCAGCCACCACAGGAGAAGCCACCATTGAGTTACTTTGACCCCCGCACCCAGGAAGAGGAGAGAGGCACCACAGCACATATTCAGGCATCATATCACACACCACAGGAGAAGGCCTCTTTCAGTGATTTAGGCCTTTGGACCCAGACAGAGGAGAGAGGCACCACAGCACATATTCTGGCATCATATCAGCCACCACAGGAGAAGCCACCATTGAGTTACTTTGACCCCTGCACCCAGGAAGAGGAGAGAGGCCCCACAGCACATATTCTGGCATCATATCAGCCACCACAGGAGAAGCCACCATTTAGTTACTTTGACCCCTGCACCCAGGAAGAGGAGAGAGGCACCACAGCACATATTCTGGCATCATATCAGCCACCACAGGAGTAGGCCACAATTTAGTTTATTTGACCCCTGCACCCAGGAAGAGGAGAGAGGCCCCACAGCACATATTCTGGCATCATATCACACACCACAGGAGAAGGCCTCTTTCAGTGATTTAGGCCTTTGGACCCAGACAGAGGAGAGAGGTCAGAGATTAGCTTCATATCCCCCAGCACAGCAGAAGACCGCTTTATTTGACTTAGGCCTCAGCACCCAGACAGAAGACAGAGGTAGCATGGCAGAGGTTATGGCTTCATGTCACCCGTTAGTTTAACCGGCCACTTTCATCTGGTTAGGCCCCGGCGCCCAGACAGAGAAGAGTTTCATTCAACTGTGGGTTTCATAAAATTTGTATCAAATAAAGAAGTGGCCCGTAGCACAACAAGACATGTTTTAGGCAGTTAATAAGGACTACTCTGCATAAGGGAGGGACAGGTCCTGTGGGATCCATGCCTGGTTCATCTTTATGAAGGTCAGCTTGTCCACGTTGGCTGTGGACAGGCGGCTGCGCTTGTCAGTAATGACGCCCCCTGCCGTGCTGAATACGCGTTCAGATAAAACGCTGGCCGCCGGGCAGGAAAGCACCTCCAAGGCATAACATGCTAACTCTGGCCACGTGGACAATTTCGAAGCCCAGTAGTTGAATGGGGCCGAACCATCCGTCAGGATGTGGAGGGGTGTGCAGACATACTGTTCAACCATGTTAGTGAAATGCTGCCTCCTGCTAACACGTTCCGTATCAGGTGTCGGTGCAGATAGCTGTGGCGTGGAGACAAAACTTTTCCACATTTCTGCCATGCTAACCCTGCCCTCAGATGAGCTGGCCGTGACACAGCTGCGTTGGCGACCTCTTGCCACTCCTCTGCCTTCACCTTCCACCTGTTCCCCTGTGACATGTGGGAATGCTCTCAAGAGCGCCTCTATCAGCGTGCGCTTGTACTCGCGCATCTTACGGTCGCGCTCCAGTTCAGGAAATTAAAGTGGGCACATTGTCTTTATACCGGGGATCCAGCAGGGTGGCCACCCAGTAGTCTGCACACGTTAAAACGTGGGCAACTCTGCTGTCGTTGCGCAGGCATTGGAGCATATATTCGCTCATGTGGGCCAGGCTACCCATGGGTAAGGACAAGCTGTCCTCTGTGGGAGGCGTATCGTCATCGTCCACCGTATCCCCCCAGCCACGCACCAGTGATGGGCCTGGGCTGCCACCCCGCTGTGAGCTTGCGTCATCCTCGTCCCCCTCCACCTCCTCCTCCTCATCCTCCTCGTCCTCCAGTACAGTGCCTTGGCTGGCGACTTGTGAACCTGTCCTCTGCTGCTTAAACAAACCTCCCTCTGAGCCACTTCGAACAGACTGGCCCGAAAGTGTTAGAAACGAGCCCTCATCCTCCTCCACCTGGGCCACCTCCTCTAACATCATTGCCCTAAGTGTTTTCTCAAGGAGACATAGAAGTGGTATTGTAACGCTGATAACAGTGTCATCGCCACTGGCCATGTTGGTGGAGTACTCGAAACAGCGCAGCAGGGCACACAGGTCTCGCATGGAGGCCCAATCATTGGTGGTGAAGTGGTGCTGTTCGGCAGTACGACTGACGCAAGCGTGCTGCAGCTGAAACTCCACTATGGCCTGCTGCTGCTCGCACAGTCTCTCCAGCATGTGCAAGGTGGAGTTCCACCGGGTGGGCACGTCGCATATGAGGCAGTGAGCGGGAAGGCCGAAGTTCCGCTGTAGCGCAGACAGGCGAGCAGCGGCAGGATGTGAACGGCGGAAGCGCGCACAGACGGCCCGCACTTTATGCAGCAGCTCTGACATGTTGGGGTAGTGGTGAATGAACCTCTGCACCACCAAGTTCAGCACATGCGCCAGGCAAGGGATGTGCGTCAAACCGGCTAGTCCCAGAGCTGCCACGAGATTTCGCCCATTATCGCATACCACCAGGCCTGGCTTGAGGCCCACCGGCAGAAACCACTCGTCGGTCT
Source organism: Bufo bufo (assembly GCF_905171765.1). Taxonomy (NCBI): domain Eukaryota; kingdom Metazoa; phylum Chordata; class Amphibia; order Anura; family Bufonidae; genus Bufo; species Bufo bufo. The sequence continues at coordinate 87,710,156 of NC_053397.1, read as the reverse complement.
GTTGTTCAATACCCCGCCACAACTCCTGTGCGGTGTGGGGCCTGTCCCCCAAACATATGAGTTTCAGAATGGCCTGCTGACGTTTACCCCGGGCTGTGCTGAAGTTGGTGGTGAAGGTGTGTGGCTGACCGGATGATCTGGTGGAAGCAGTGGAGGAGGAAGCCGAGTAGGAGGAGGAGGCTACAGGAGGCAGAGAATGATGCCCTGCGATCCTAGGGGGCGGAAGGACGTGCGCCAAGGAACTGTCCGCCGGGGGCCCAGCCGCCACTACATTCATCCAGTGTGCAGTTAGTGAGATATAGCGTCCCTGGCCGTGCTTACTGGTCCACGTATCTGTGGTTAGGTGGACCTTGCCACAAATGGCGTTGCGCAGTGCACACTTGATTTTATCGGACACTTGCATGTGCAGGGAAGGCACGGCTGTCTTGGAGAAGTAGTGGCGGCTGGGAACCACATACTGCGGGACAGCCATGGCCATCAGCTTTTTGAAGCTGTCTGTGTCCACCAGCCGGAATGACAGCATTTCAAAGGCCAGCAGTTTAGAAATGCTGGCGTTCAGGCCAAGGGCTCGAGGGTGACTCGGGGGGAATTTGCGCTTCCTCTCTAAGGTTTGAGATATTGAGAGCTGAACGCTGCTGTGTGATATAGTGGAGACGCTAGTTGACGGTGGCGGTGGTGGTGGTGTCGGTGGCACATCCTCTGTTTGCTGCTCGGCAGGTGGCAACATTCCTCTCGAGGCGGAAGCCGAGGCAGCAGCGGTAGAGGGAGCAGGGGGAGCCTCAGCGAGTGCCTGGTTTTTAAGGTGTGTACCCCACTGCAGTTCATGCTTTGCATGTAGATGCCTGGTCATGCAGGTTGTGCTGAGGTTCAGAACGTTAATGCCTCGCCTCAGGCTCTGATGGCAGAGCGTGCAAGTCACTCGGGTCTTGTCGGTAGGACATTGTTTAAAGAAGTGCCATGCCAGGGAACTCTTTGAAGCTGCCTTTGTGGGGCTGGGTCCCTGTTGGCGATGTCCAGTAGCAGGCGAACTCTGGGGGCGGCGGCTCGTCTGCTTTGGCCCCCTGCTCCCTCTTTGGCTTCGCTGTTGTCTCGGTCTCACCACTACCTCTTCCTCTGAACTGTGAAAGTCATCGCCACGACCTTCAGTCCATGTGGGGTCTAAGACCTCATCGTCCTCTGCATCGTCTTCCACCCAGTCTCCCTCCCTGACCTCCTCCTGTTCAGTCTGCACACTGCAAAAAGACGCGGCAGTGGGCACCTGTGTTTCGTCATCATCAGAGAGTCGGTGACTCTGCTGTGGTGGTATTCCCATGTCCTCTTCATCTGGAGACATAAGTGGTTGTGCGTCAGTGCATGGTATGTCTTCCTCCACTGGGGAAGGGCTAGGTGGACGCCCCTGGGAAACCCTGGAAGCAGAGTCTTCAAACAGAAGAAGAGACTGCTGCATAACTTGTGGCTCAGACCGTTTCCCTGATATGCTTGGGGGTGATGTGACAGACTGATGGGCTTGGTTTTCAGGTGCCACCTGTGCGCTTTCCGCAGAAGACTGGGTGGAAGACCATGTGGTGAACGTGCTGGAAGCACTGTCGGCCACCCAATCGATTAATGCCTGTACCTGCTCAGGCCTTACCATCCTAAGAGCGGCATTGGGCCCCACGAGATATTGCGGTACATTCTGCCGGCTAGTTGAGGGAGTTCGTTCCCTACTGTGTGCGCCTGGGGCCGAACGGCCACGTCCTCTACCAGCAACAGAGGCTCCACGGACACCACCACGACCGCGTCCTCGTCCCTTAATAGTATTTTTCTTCATTGTTGCGATTCAACTCGCACCACAATGAAATATATTATTTTTTATAAGCAAAATCCCCTCACTGGAATACTTTCAGTCTTTTGACTGTATGGATTACAGATGGAATGACTGTTATATGTGAGTACCGCTTTCTTTGACAGATTCTAGTATGGGTACATATATGTTTTCCCAACCCCAGCACATTAGTTTGCTAATTCCAGATGTATGAAACGCAGGCCTAACTGTATCTAGTATATTGAACGCCAGATAAACTAACTTGGCCTTTTTTAAATAAAAAAAATTCCCTCACTGGAATACTTTCAGTCTTTTGACTGTATGGATTACAGATGGAATGACTGTTATATGTGAGTACCGCTTTCTTTGACAGATTCTAGTATGGGTACATATATGTTTTCCCAACCCCAGCACATTAGTTTGCTAATTCCAGATGTATGAAACGCAGGCCTAACTGTATCTAGTATATTGAACGCCAGATAAACTAACTTGGCCTTTTTTAAATAAAAAAAAAATTCCCTCACTGGAATACTTTATGGCTTTTCACTGTATGGATTACAGGTGGACTGGTATTAGTAGGGGTGACACAAGCACACCCAAGTCCCTGATGTAGGATTTCTATGGCACAGACCACTATTACAAGTGATTAATGGACGTTGGGAGAGATTGTGCTGCAGCACTAGGCCCAAGATAGCCGCCGCCTATCAGCCCAGTAACATGTGCCACAAAATGGTCTGCACAACCTTTAAAAAAAATAGCCTTGGACTGTGCTGCTAAATCGCTATTGGTCTGAATCCCAGGTGTAGATGTCTGACTTGTTTGGAGCTTTGGAATGCACACTGTGGCAGCTTCTGCTACAGCACTACAAGTCGCAAAATGGCGGCCGGCGGTCAGCCCGGGTACATGTGGATGGAAAAATCACTCTGGCCACTCTAAAAATAGCCAATCCCTATCAAAAAAGCAGCTCAGCTGCAGTTGTTCAGATGAATCACAGGTGGAGGAGAGAAATTTGCTTCCAGTTATTCAATTATCCCTGCCTATTCTCGCCCTAGCATCAGCTGCGTCTAACCCTGTTCTATTCACATCGGGAGTGAGCACGTCCCGACGTGCGCACAAGCTTATAAGAGGCTGAGTCACATGCTGCACTTGGCCAATCACAGCCTTGCCAATAGTAGGCATGGCTGCGATGGCATCTTAGGGCAAGTAGTATGATGCATGTTGATTGGCTGCTTTGCAGCCTTTCAAAATGCGCCAAAATACATGCCGAACGACGAACCCGAACCCGAACTTTTACGAAAAAGTTCGGGTTCGGGTCCGTGTCACGAACACCCCAAAATTCGGTACGGACCCGAACTATGCTCGAACTGTTCGCTCAACACTAATCTTAATGTCTCCATTTTGAAATGGATCTTTTTCATGAATTGATTCAGGTATCAAAGGTCTATGATAAGACGATACTTTCCCCCTGGCTTGGGAACCTGAAATATTTTGTATACTCCGGTACTTCTTTGGTGCATGGGTACTGGTTCTAATGCTCCTTTCTCTATGAACTCGTTTAGAAGACAAAAAATTTTGGGATCATCTTTCTTGTTCAGAAGAAATCTGTCCCTTGGATGTCGATCTAGTTCCAACATGTATCCTCCTTTTATGATATTTAGGACCCAGGCGTCTGAAGTAATCTTTTGCCACTGTGAGAAGTGATGTCTCAGCCGACCTCCTACTTTTTGGCTTCTGGCGTCAGAATTCCTTCTTAGATGGTTTTCCATCCTCTGATTTCTTCTTTGATTTTTCTGAAGCCATCCAGGTTCTTCTGTCAGGTCTGCTTCTGTTGAAGCATCCTCTTGATCCATATCTTCTATAATTTTGTTCTCTGTAGGGACGAAAAAAAACGCGTCTTTTCTCTTCCCTTGAATTGGGGAAAATTCAACGCTTTTTCTTCATTACTGGATTCCAGAAGTTTATCTAGATGGGATCCGAATAACTTCCCGGGCTCAAAAGGGAGTGAGCATAGATTATTTTTTGATGCTGAGTCTCCAGACCATAATTTGAGCCAGACAGATCTTCTGACGGAGTTGGAAAGCGCCATATTCTTAGCTATTAATTTTAAAGAATCTACGGAAAAATCACAGAGGAATTCTGCAGCTAGTTTCAATGTAGGTAACTGTTGGAGCAGTTCTTCTCTGGACACACCATCTTCTATGTATCTGCCCAGGTGACTGAGCCAGACCCTCAAAGCGCGGGCTACCGGAACCAAAGCCATTGCAGCTTTATTCGTAAGAGACAGGTAGGAATGTAATCTTTTTAGGAGACCGTCCGCCTTTTTCTCCATTGGATCCTTGAGAAGTGAAGAATCATCGCTAGGAAACATGGATCTCTTGGCAAATCTGGCGACAGCAGGATCAACCCTAGCAGGAACTTCCCAACTTGAAGATTCAGCCGGGTCTATTTTATATATAGACTTGAATCTTGATCCTAAGTTTATTTTTCCTACTGGCTGCTGCCATTCTTTACGCATAATAGTGTTGAGTACTGGATGGCTGGGAAAAACGGACGCCTTTTTCTTGGGAAAATAAAGAAGATTATCTTCCTCCTTATCAGCTGTCTCCTCTTTTTTTGATTCCATGATGTTTTTCACCTCCTTAATCAAGTGATTTGCATTACTTTTGTTAAACAACAAATTGTCTTCCAGGCTAGGTAAATCAAGCTCTGAGTCTGAAGACACTTCCCCCTCAGATCTAGAAGGCTCTTCAGAAGATGATGGAGAGACATAATGCTTCTTTTTTGTTAAATGCTTTTTCTTTTTGGCTTGCGACAAAAAGGCTTTAATTTTTTGGTTTCTGCATCCGACACTTCTTCTGGATGCGAACAGCTTTCACATATACAGGGAGTGCAGAATTATTAGGCAAGTTGTATTTTTGAGGATTAATTTTATTATTGAACAACAACCATGTTCTCAATGAACCCAAAAAACTCATTAATATCAAAGCTGAATATTTTTGGAAGTAGTTTTTAGTTTTAGCTATTGTAGGGGGATATCTGTGTGTGCAGGTGACTATTACTGTGCATAATTATTAGGCAACTTAACAAAAAACAAATATATACCCATTTCAATTATTTATTTTTACCAGTGAAACCAATATAACATCTCAACATTCACAAATATACATTTCTGACATTCAAAAACAAAACAAAAACAAATCAGTGACCAATATAGCCACCTTTCTTTGCAAGGACACTCAAAAGCCTACCATCCATGGATTCTGTCAGTGTTTTGATCTGTTCACCATCAACATTGCGTGCAGCAGCAACCACAGCCTCCCAGACACTGTTCAGAGAGGTGTACTGTTTTCCCTCCTTGTAAATCTCACATTTGATGATGGACCACAGGTTCTCAATGGGGTTCAGATCAGGTGAAGAAGGAGGCCATGTCATTAGATTTTCTTCTTTTATACCCTTTCTTGCCAGCCACGCTGTGGAGTACTTGGACGCTTGTGATGGAGCATTGTCCTGCATGAAAATCATGTTTTTCTTGAAGGATGCAGACTTCTTCCTGTACCACTGCTTGAAGAAGGTGTCTTCCAGAAACTGGCAGTAGGACTGGGAGTTGAGCTTGACTCCATCCTCAACCCGAAAAGGCCCCACAAGCTCATCTTTGATGATACCAGCCCAAACCAGTACTCCACCTCCACCTTGCTGGCGTCTGAGTCGGACTGGAGCTCTCTGCCCTTTACCAATCCAGCCACGGGCCCATCCATCTGGCCCATCAAGACTCACTCTCATTTCATCAGTCCATAAAACCTTAGAAAAATCAGTCTTGAGATATTTCTTGGCCCAGTCTTGACGTTTCAGCTTGTGTGTCTTGTTCAGTGGTGGTCGTCTTTCAGCCTTTCTTACCTTGGCCATGTCTCTGAGTATTGCACACCTTGTGCTTTTGGGCACTCCAGTGATGTTGCAGCTCTGAAATATGGCCAAACTGGTGGCAAGTGGCATCTTGGCAGCTGCACGCTTGACTTTTCTCAGTTCATGGGCAGTTATTTTGCGCCTTGGTTTTTCCACACGCTTCTTGCGACCCTGTTGACTATTTTGAATGAAACGCTTGATTGTTCGATGATCACGCTTCAGAAGCTTTGCAATTTTAAGAGTGCTGCATCCCTCTGCAAGATATCTCACTATTTTTGACTTTTCTGAGCCTGTCAAGTCCTTCTTTTGACCCATTTTGCCAAAGGAAAGGAAGTTGCCTAATAATTATGCACACCTAATATAGGGTGTTGATGTCATTAGACCACACCCCTTCTCATTACAGAGATGCACATCACCTAATATGCTTAATTGGTAGTAGGCTTTCGAGCCTATACAGCTTGGAGTAAGACAACATGCATAAAGAGGATGATGTGGTCAAAATACTCATTTGCCTAATAATTCTGCACTCCCTGTATTAGATGACCAATTCAGTGGTAAGGGCTGAATACATGAAATACATAGAGCCTGCTTAGTCTTCTGTCTCTTATTAGCTCTGGGTGGTGACATTAGAGAGTCCACATTACAGCTTATACACAGATCTTATGTACATTCATCAGGCAATGGCTGTTCGCAGGACTGACATAGCCTATGCCTGGTTTTGCGGGATCTTTTTCCCCCTTTCTCAGAAGAGAAGGACATCTGTAGTGAGAAAAGGGGAATCATGAGAACATATATGTAAAAAATGAAGGATTTGCCTGAACAAGACAGGCTTTTTTACCTTATTTCTGCTAGAGCTCGGCTGCCAGGCACAAAGGGGCGCCGAGCTCTGCACAGAGCCACCTTATATACTTAACTTAATAGTCCTAAGGGCGCTTGTAGGGGAGGCACCTGGTGCGCTTGTAGACGCACTTCCTGCGTTCCACGGTGCGAACCGGAAGTTCGGACTCCACTTCCGGTCCTAGACGCACGCCTCCTGCAATTTGAATAGCATCCAGGAGAGTGAATCCCTCTCCTATTCAGCGCCACAGCGGCTAAGAACGGCTGCCAGGGAACCACACATGGCAGACGCCGATTCTTACAGACCATTTGAACCTGGACACACCACGGTATGCGGTCATATAGGTGGGCTTCATCCTCAAGGAATGATGACAATAAAAAAACACAGTGAAGCATTATGGGAGGCCAGCTTTATAGTGTCTACTAATGATTTAATTAATTAATTATTTTAATCTAGTTGGGCGGTCCTAGTCAAGGGTATGAAGACATGCTTAACCCATGCTGTGCTGCCTTAGGACGAAAGGGAAAACTATTATCTGCTGACTATACATTGTAATATCATAATGGAACCCTGGATACTATTTTCTGCTGACCATACATTGTGACATCATAATGGAATCCTGGATAATATTATCTGCTGACTATACATTGTGACATCATAATGGAATCTTGTATACTATTATCTATCTGCTGACCATACATTATGACATCATAATGAATTCCTGGATACTACTGTATTATCTGCTGACCATACATTGTGACATCATAATGGTATCCTGAATACTATTATCTGCTGACCATACATTGTGACATCATAACGGAATACTGAATACTATTATCTGCTGACGATACATTGTGATATCAAAATGGAACCCTGGATACTATTTTCTGCTGACCATACATTGTAACATCATAATGGAATCCTGGATAATATTATCTGCTGACTATACATTGTAACATCATAATGGAATCTTGAATACTATTATCTGCTGACCATACATTATGACATCATAATGGATTCCTGGATGCTATTATCGGCTGACCATACATTGTGACATTATAATGGAATCTTGGATACTATTTTCTGCTGACCTTACATTCTGATATCATAATGGAATCCTGAATACTATTATCTGCTGACCATACATTGTGACATCATAATGGAATTCTGGATACCATAATCTGCTGACTATACATTGTGACATCATAATGGGATTCTGAATACTATTATCTGCTAACCATACATTGTGACATCATAATAGAATTCTATATACTATTATCTGCTGACCATACATTGTGACTTCATGATGGAACCCTGGATACTTTTTCCTGCTGACCATACATTGTGACATCATAATGGAATCTTGGATACTATTTTCTGCTGACCATACATTGTGACATCATAAGGAATCCTGGATACTATTATCTGCTTACCATACATTGTGACATCATAATGGAATACTGGATACTATTATCTGCTGACCATACATTGTGACATCATAAGGAATCCTGGATACTATTATTTGCTGACCATACATTGTGACATTATAATGGAATCTTGGATACTATCATCTGCTGATCATACATTATGACATCATAATGGAATCCTGGATACTATTATCTGCTGACTATACATTGTGACATCATAATGGAATACTGGATACCATAATCTGCTGAATATACATTGTGACATCAAAATGGAATCCTGAATAATATTATTTATGGGAGAGGCTTAGGGCTATGATGAGGGGGAAGCGCTTCCCCTGACCTAAGCTGGCTGTGTTGTGCCGGGATCCAGGAGCGAGGGTAAGCCTAGCAGTGGGTGTACCCTAAAGGGAGTGTTTGAGAACAGGGGGGGTGGGTGGATATGACCAGAAGCACCCTGAGGAGCTGGGGGCTGGAGCTTAAGAAGGTAAGATGCCCCTCCCACAAATTCAGGCTGACTTTTCAGCCTTCCACTTATGGGAGAGGCTTAGGGCTATGATGAGGGGGAAGCGCTTGCCCTGACCTAAGCTGGCTGTGTTGTGACGGGAGCCAGGAGGGAGGGTAAGCCTAGCAGTGGGCAAAAATAGACGAGTAGTGTCCAAAACATTTAATTCCTCTCCGAGAGCAAGGTTACAGAAAGCCTGGGAAATCTCTACGTTTGTGTTCGGGATGTACCTCGTGAAGCAAGAAGAACGCCAGCGATCCATGCATTTGATCACGTGCGCCGGGACCCCATTTTTTGATGCTGAGGACGCGGCCCCGATTCGGAGCGAGTGTCCTGTGATGGCCAGCGGGTTGTAACCGAGACCTGAAGCCAGCGTTCTGATGTGGGACACGAACTGGATTGAAGTCAGAAAACTCCCACGCCAAGGAAGCAGCGGGCCATCTAGGGGGGCATCTTGCAACAGGGCTACCAATTGACGGAGGACCATGACCGGGCACCAATCGTTCAAAGTTTTGAAGAAACTGACCTCCGACGGAGGCCCATGCTGATTGGATTTCGTGGAAGGGAGCCAGAGGACAAAAAGGGTCATGGACCCAGGACATTTGCCACACCTGCAATCCCTGACATTTAAGGGAGGTGCTGGTGAACTCACCTGGCCCAAGGAACCCATAAAAACTCGAGGTACATGGCTGCCTTAATAACCAAACTAGGAGAGTGCCCAAAAGGATGTCTATCCAGCGCGGACAACAGTCTCCTAAACATCTCGCCGGAGACAGGCTTTCTACGGGCGGTAGGGGCATCCCCGCACTTTTGGATCCCCCTAAGGGCCGCCTTGACTGCCTGCACTGAAGAAATGGAACCTCCATTAGGATTATGAAGCATGGCGCAGTGCTGTATCCCCGCCAGGTACAGCCCAATGGTGTCAAATGAAAGCCTGAGATTTGCGGTGACAGTGGGCTATGAGCGCCAGGGTGTAGGAGACATCGTCCAAGCCACCTTGCGGGTGGGACCTGGAAAAACTTTGGAAACCTTGACGCCGGCTTGGTAGTTTCCTGATGGTATGGGAAAACCCCTGAGCGTTTCAGGCAAATATATTGGATCCTGACCGATTCAGGCAAATGCGTACAACCTGTGGGGAATAAGACCTGAGCGATTCAGGCAAATGCGTACAACCTGTGGGAAATAAGACCTGAGCGATTCAGGCAAATGCGTACAACCTGTGGGAAATAAGACCTGAGCGACTCAGGCAAATGCGTACAACCTGTGGGAAATAAGACCTGAGCGATTCAGGGAAATACGTGACCTGAGTGAATCAGGAAATACATACAACCTGGAAATACCATCAACCCGAAAGAGACAGGAAAATACAAACCTGAGCGATTCAGGGAAATACATAAACCTGAGCGATTCAGGAAAATACATGACCTGAGTGATTTCAGGGAAAATACGTAAAACCTGAGTGATACGGGTAAATACATAAAACCTGGGCGATTCAGAGACAACATGAAACCTGAGCGATTCAGGTAAATACATAAAACCTGAGCGATTCAGGGAAATACATAAAACCCGAACAATTCAGGGAAATGAGACTTGGGTGAATCGTGGAAATACGTGAAAATTTGAGCTAATCATGGGAATATATGAAAACCTGAGATTCAGGAAAATACGCCCTGAGATATTCAGGAGAAAACACAACCTGAGTGCGTCAGAAAAGACCCCCCCAAAAAAAAAAAAAATATATGTAGCTTAAGGCTGACATGTCAGCCTGCATTTGTGGGAGGGGCGTAGGCGCACTTAAAAGGAGGCACGCCCTCTCCCCATTTGCGTGCGTTTTTCGGTGCCTTCCCGCCTTTAACGTCACGCCCTGTACTGCCGTGCTGCTCATCAGGTAAGTTGCTGAGGGTTCCCCACCGATGCTCGCCGCTCGTTCCGGCTGCCAGGGTAAGTTAATTACTGTCTTCCCGAACCCCCTCCCCGGCGTGCTTCCCCTCCACTGCCCGGTACATTCACTACCCACCTTCTACTCCAGGTGGTGCGGCCGGCACAATCCACGCTTCAGGCGCCAGCATGTGCAGGTCACGTGGGACGCCGGGCAGCGCCTCCATTGCCTTGGCAACGGAGCCTGCGTCCCGGCCTGCGTCTCATGTCGGGCTCCCTCTCTCGGCTCCGGGCGCCGCAGCAGCCTGCCCGCTTTGCTGGTCCGGCCCTGTCACCCGGAGGTTGGGTCCGTCCAGACCAGGGGCCACACCAGGGGTGCCGCTTCCACTCCGCCGCAGCTGCTGGCTGGCGGTTGTCAGTTTCAATAAAGTTATTAAAAAAAAAATTCAAAAAAAATTGGTCTCATACATAAATGCTCGGTGCACACGTGAACAGCATAATTAAAACTCATGTTGATAGCATACAAAACATGAGTGATATAGTTGACATAGTAAAACTACTTGATCCCTATGTGCCCTCCTCTGTCATCATGAGCTGCAGGCAGCTGACGCGGGGAAACTTCCCCGTCCCCTTCCTCCCCCTATTACTCTGTCTGCATCTGTACACTCCGGCCAAAAAAAAAAATTGCCAATTTAAACACTTTGCACTACAGAGATAAGTCACTCCACAAGTTAACCCTTCACACCGCACGGTTGCAATTCCCGCTACCCTCCACGTCAGGTCCTACAAACGCAGGTCATCCACAGCCCACCAGGGTATTCCGTCAGATCACAGGGACATATAAGGATCCCTGGGTCATGGGTCGGTAAATGGCGCAGTCTATGGACTGCTACGGGACCCCCCCCCCTCATGATACTGATTATTGTTGCAGACCCTGGGTACTCTGCCGTGCTAGCTACATATCGTCAGCCAAGGGTTCTCAAACAGTTCCGCCCGTGTCGACCGCCGCCTATTCCACTCTGCTACATCTGCGGACATTTTCGGTAAATACTTATTTTTTCAGTCACCGTATCTGTCACCAGTCACACTGCAGGTTCGCTTCTCTATCATCCCACCATGTTCGTTGCCGGGTTTTCTTCATGTTTCACGTATGTCATATCATGCTCTACCATGTCTGTGGCCTGTTCCGTGTCAGGCTTACGTATTATTTATTACCATCTGTTGCCCATGACGCCACGGGCTTACGTTTTTTCCAGACCATATCTGTGGCCGGTCACGCTTCAAGCTTACGTATTATTTGCCGTCGGTGCCTGTTACGTTTCAGGGTTACGTTTCTAATATATCATGTCTGTTGCTTGTTACCTTTCAGGCTTACGTTTCTAATATATCATGTCTGTTGCCTGTTACGTTTCGGGCTTACGTTTGTCTTTTCTGTTGCCAGTTACGTTTCTGGCTTACGTTTCTAATATGTCATGTTTGTTGCCTGTCACGTTTCGGGCTTACGTTTTTTCCTTTTCTGTTGCCAGTTACGTTTCTGGCTTACGTTTCTAATATATCATGTTGCCTGTTACATTTCAGGCTTACGTTTTTTCTTTATTGTCGCCTGTTACCTTTCAGGCTTACGTATCCACTGTACCACGTCTGTTGCCTGTCACGTCGTCAGGCTTACGTTTCTCTTATGTATTTATTTCCCGTTACGCTTCAGGTTTGCGTTTTTCATCCATTACCGGTTACAGGCCAGGTTCACGCTGTTAGTTACTATTCTTTGTCGCTGTCACTTTTTATTCCAGATTCAATCAATATTATTTTTCTACGGTACGACCCCAGGTTTGGTGTTCTTTTCCATGTTTAAACCCCCTGTCGGTAGCCACGTCCTCGTAGCTCTTACGCCTTTTTCACGCCTTAGTCTGGTAAGGTCCTCCACAGTAGTACCCCCTTTTCACAGCTCTAGGCACTCGCCCGCCCTAGTTTTTCTTTTACCACCATTCACGGCTCGGGTGTCGTCCTCCTATCATACGGGGCCTCCAGCTCAGCTATTAATTTTTGTTTATCACCTCGCAGCCACGATATGTCGCATATTTCCAACATCGAGGAAGCCCTATCCATCCCTGAGACACCCGCATCTGAGCGGCCCAGCTCCTCATCACTAAGGAGTTGGACAATCGCGAAGCTGATCGCGGAGCTCAACAGGAGAGGGATCCAACACCCCGCTTCCGCCCGGAAAGCAGAATTATTTAGACTACTCATGGCTGAACCAGCAGCCCCGGACTTGGAGCAAGTCTCCATGTCCACTTTGCAAGTGTCCCTGACACAATTACATGCCATGATGAACACCATTGCCTCCTCAGTCTCGGACGTGCAGTCTAGACTCCTGGCCGTTGAGTCCCACCAGGGGCTGGCATCCGAGCGTGCCGCCTCACCGTTGCCTGTAGCCTCCACGGCAGGGCTCGTTCCCCCAGGTAGGGTCCTTTGCGCACCCGAGGTAGCTCCAGCCCACTTTATCCCCAGCAACATCAAGAAGGATATTTTAGAGGGCAAGGACGTCAATCTGGCGTCCATCCTGATAGCTACCCATGACACGGTAGAGAGCAAGACCATTGCTTGCGGCGACATGTCCATCGTCCTCAAAGCTAGGGATCCCCGCCTCAACAGGAAGCTAACCATCACGGAGTTTGTCCTCGCGTTTAGCTTATTCAGGGACGTCATCTGCTCCGTCCACCCTGAAAGGTGGGAAGAGTTGGACACATACCTTTACAGGGTTACGGACTTGGGCCACAAGTACGGTGGGCAGGCTTTCTATGATTACCATCGCTCCTTTTCAGCAAAAGCCGCCGCCTCACTGGTCCAATTCCAGCACCTCACGAACTGGGCGGCCATGGACATGGAGCTTTTCTGCCGACATTTCGCGGGCCTCAGGGCCCCGGCATGTGCGTCATGCCAGTCCATCACTCACTCCACTGATTGGCGCCCCAACTCAGGTCCCTCCACATCCCAGGGCAGATCCCTTCATAGTAGCTCCGGGTCCCTCCAACGGCCTGGCTCAACCACGGACAAACTAGGCCGGCCAATAGTTTTCCTGGGCAACAGCCAGGTCTGTAATAATTTTAATCAGGAGGCTTGTTACTACAACAAGTGCAGGGCCCTTCACGTCTGCGCAGGCTGTTTCAGGGCTCACCCGCAGACGGCGTGTCCACAAAGAGCAATGCCATCCTGACTAAGCGGGGTCAACGTGGTTCTGCTAGAATCCCTGTTGCGCGAGCATCACAGCCCTCAATGGGTGCAGTTCTTGATTTCCGGGTTCACCATCGGGTTCCACACGGGTCTGGTAGCTCTCCCACAAACTTCTTGGGAAGGGCCCAATTTGCTGTCCGCAATCGGGGATCCCGAGCCGGTGGGGACTCTGATCAGGTCAGAATTGGAGAAGGGGTTTCTCATCGGCCCCTTTCCCTTCATACCATTTGACCTCTGGAGGATTAACCCCATTGGTATTGTGTCCAAGCAGTTCACAAATAAAAAACGTCTAATCTATGACTTGTCGGCACCTCATGGCTCCAGCACACCCAGTCTCAACACCTTAGTGCCATCCGAGGAGTTCTCCATGAGTTACGCCACCATAGACGAGGCCATCCAACTGATCCTCCAAGTAGGTCGGGGGGCATGGTTGGCCAAGGCAGATATCGCCGACACCTTTAAATTGCTGCCCATTCATCCACAGCTTTGGAGGTTCTATGGCATCAAGTGGCAAGACCAGTATTTCTTTGCCAATCGCCTGACGTTCGGGTCCAAGAGCAGTCCCTGACTGTTCGACCAGTTCGCTCAGGCATTGCATTGGATCCTGGTCAACCACTGCGATTGCCCTATGGTCATCCATTACTTGGATGACTTTCTTATCATCGAAAACCCAGACCGCCAGCCTTGTAAACTCCAGGCTCTGCTGAAGCTGTTCGGCCGACTCAATGTTCCGGTGGCAGCTTCAAAAACCGAAGGCCCCGCGACGGTAATTACCTTCCTGGGCATAATCTTAGACACAGGAAAGATGGAGGCCAGGTTGCCAGCCGAGAAGTTGGCAAAAATCAAGGAAGCCATCTCAACAGCAGCAGGCAGCAGGACGTGCACCAAGGTCGAGTTGCAGTCCCTTCTAGGCATGCTCAACTTTGCCACCAAAGTCATGCCCCAGGGCAGGGCCTTCATGTCCAGGCTCCTCCAGTTACTCCCCTCAGCCCCAGAGCAAGACAGCCTCATCACTTTAGACGCCCAAGCTATTTGATTTTTTCGGACGCCGCCGCCTCCGGGGGGTTCGCGGCGATCTGTGGAAATCAATGGTTCGCGGGCCCCTGGCCACCCGAGGTTTCAACAGCCAGAGGCGCTTTACAATCATCCCCGTTGCTGGAATTCTATCCAGTCGTAGCGGCAGCCCAGGTGTGGGGCAGCCAGTGGGCCAACTCTTCCGTGGCGTTCGTCACTGACAACCAGACAGTGGTGGACATTATCACCAAGGGCAGGTCTCAGTCACCCCAGATAATGTCATTTGTCCGCAGGCTGGTCTGGCTCTCGCTGGAGTACAACTTCCATGTGGCATGCAGGCATATTCAGGGAGTTCATAATGTGGCCGCAGACGCCTTGTCCCGCTTTAATTACCAAACTTTCTTTCAGGTCATGCCAGAGGCAGACCGTGTGGGGCTACCTCCTCCGATGTACCAATTTCTAGTGATGGATTAAACCTTTTCATTGATTCAGCAAAATCCTTGATGCAGAAGTCTTTATCTCATAACACTGTCAGGAACTACAGGACCGCCTGGAACACTTTCAACAGGTTCAGGGGCCTACATCCAAGACAAGACACTGACAAGACCACGTACATCACAGCTTTCATAGCCTTCTGTCATATTGATCTCAAGCTGTCCTTCAATACCATTAAATTGTATTTGGCCGGAGTCCAACATTTCTCCATGTTGGAAGACCCCGAAAGTAGGTTGGTTTTCCTATCCCAAGCAGTCAGGGCAACCCTTAGGGGTGTTCAGAAAAGTAGTCACGCAGCCATCCCGAGCAGGCAGCCCGTGTCTGGGGAATTATTTAGGAAACTCTCAACCTCCCTAGATGGTCTTCCTTTTGGGCTCCTTCCCAGCACAGTCATTAAGGCCGCCATGTACCTTAGTTTCTATGGGTTCTTAAGACCCGGCGAATTCACCTGCACCTCAGCTAGGTCCAAGGGTCTCACCAGGGGTCAGCTAGTCTGGCACCACGACCATTTCTCCCTACAACTCTTCACTTCCAAAACCTCGCAGGTGGGTCCACCAGTGGAGGTGAATTTCTTCCCATCTACTAACGCATGGTGCCCGGTCCAGGTACTCAAGAGTCTGCTGTCGGCTCTGGGGGACTCCGCCCCTGATCACCCATTACTCCCATTTCAGGCCTCAGCCCTCACGACCTCGCAATTCATCTCGCACGTCCGCACTCTGGCAACGGGCTTGGGTTTCGACCCCAAGGCCATTTCAGGGCACTCTTTCCGCATTGGAGCTGCATCCGCCGCTTCAAAACACAACGTCCCCGGTCACATCATCCGGAAAATGGGTCGCTGGCGCTCCTCATGCTTCACGCGCTACATACCTAACCCCCAGGCCGAGATATCCCAGGCATTCCACAGTTTGGTTTTGTAACTTGGTACACTGCCAATAAAGGTTTTCTCTCCCTACTTGTGTGTCTTTTTGCCCCCTTTTAGGCTTACCCGCGGCATGGCTAAGGGCACCTCTCCAGCCATATTAGTTAGGCAGGGTGGTTCCCTCTGTCAGGTTCGGCACGTTCAGGGCACGAGCTCTCTGCCGTAGCCATGACCACAAGTAGCTTAAGGCTGACATGTCAGCCTGCATTTGTGGGAGGGGCGTAGGCGCACTTAAAAGGAGGCACGCCCTCTCCCCATTTGCGTGCGTTTTTCGGTGCCCCACCCACCCTCCCCTTTTCTTTCATACTCCTCAGGGTATGCCCCTTTTAGGCTTACCCGCGGCATGGCTAAGGGCACCTCTCCAGCCATATTAGTTAGGCAGGGTGGTTCCCTCTGTCAGGTTCGGCACGTTCAGGGCACGAGCTCTCTGCCGTAGCCATGACCACAAATATATATATATATTTTCCTTTTTTTTATTTTTTTATTCTATTATTTTTTTTATTTATTTATTTATTTATTTTTAAGCGGTGGCCGAGTGACCGGGCGAGAGCGGAAAGGAAACAGGAATGACCATGGTATAGAAAGGATCGCAACCTACCCGAATCCACGGACTGCGCTGCCAACTCTCCGGTGATACTGAAGACCTAGGAATGGAAGCTCGTGATGAATGAAGGAAGGCTCTGAGCTGCGGAGGAGCATAAAGCCGCCACACGGCTGGACCTTACCTGAAACCTGGCACCGTGGAATGACCGGAAACGGAGGAGCCCTGCGACACAATTTAGGATGGATCGAAATTCCGGTGGCCTGATGCCCTGCTTACCTGAAAATAAGCTTGCATTGGTACGAGACCCGGAGAGAGGTGCGATCTGGTGGCACTGGAATGAAGCGACGGAGAACCAGGATGCAGCCTGGGCGTCATGGCCAACTGCTGGATGACCCTGAACTGCCAGAATCAGGGCCCGAAGTCGCGCTGCATGCAACAAGACAGGAATCCAGACATGCAGGACACGAACCGGGTAACCAGGAACCAGCCGGACCCTGCTGAGAAACCCCCGAGCATTCCAGGCAGATGCATGGAATCTGAGCGATTCAGGCAAATACATTGAATCCTGAGCGGTTCAGGCAACATGGAATCCTGAGCGAATCAGGCGTTTACCTACACCTTTCGTGAAGATGACGGACCCTGGGTGCGTCGGGCATTACCCTGAACCTGGGTGGACCTGGCCACTACCTACCCACTGAGAGACCAGGGAAAATACAGAAGCCTGAGCGATTCACGCCAATACCTAAACCTGAGTGATTCAGGGGAATACATAACCAGACTGTTCCAGGAAAAATATGCAATAACTATATGTGACCGGAACGTAGTACGACCGGTGCCTGCGAGAAGTCTTGTGTCAGTCTGAGTAACGTTCCTGGGATTAGAGGCTACTACCTGTACTGATGTCTTGGGTCACCTGACCTTGGTCCAAATGTCGTACAAGTGAACGGTCGGAACACGTTCCTGAGAGGACAAATCCATAAAGTTCGGAAGGGAAAGAGAACATAACTGGGGAGGATGACAGGCCTGGGTGAACCAGGAGACAGAGGTAGGTGTGAGCCTGGGCGATCCAGGAGACAGAGGTAGGTGCGAGCCTGGGCGATCCAGGAGGCAGAGGTAGGTATGAGCCTGGGCGATCCAGGAGGCAGAGGTAGGTATGAGCCTGGGCGATCCAGGAGACAGAGGTAGGTGTGAGCCTGGGCGATCCAGGAGACAGAGGTAGGTGCGAGCCTGGGCGATCCAGGAGGCAGAGGTAGGTGTGAGCCTGGGCGATCCAGGAGACAGAGGTAGGTGTGAGCCTGGGCGATCCAGGAGGCAGAGGTAGGTGTGAGCCTGGGTGATCCAGGAGACAGAAGTAGGTGCGAGCCTGGGCGATCCAGGAGGCAGAGGTAGGTATGAGCCTGGGCGAACCAGGAGACAGAGGTAGGTATGAGCCTGGGCGATCCAGGAGGCAGAGGTAGGTGTGAGCCTGGGTGATCCAGGAGACAGAAGTAGGTGCGAGCCTGGGCGATCCAGGAGGCAGAGGTAGGTATGAGCCTGGGCGAACCAGGAGACAGAGGTAGTTGCGAGCCTGGGCGATCCAGGAGGCAGAGGTAGGTATGAGCCTGGGCGATCCAGGAGGCAGAGGTAGGTATGAGCCTGGGCGATCCAGGAGACAGAGGTAGGTGTGAGCCTGGGCGATCCAGGAGACAGAGGTAGGTGCGAGCCTGGGCGATCCAGGAGACAGAGGTAGGTGCGAGCCTGGGCGATCCAGGAGGCAGAGGTAGGTATGAGCCTGGGCGATCCAGAAGACAGAGGTAGGTGTGAGCCTGGGCGATCCAGGAGGCAGAGGTAGGTGTGAGCCTGGGTGATCCAGGAGGCAGAAGTAGGTGCGAGCCTGGGCGATCCAGGAGGCAGAGGTAGGTATGAGCCTGGGCGATCCAGGAGACAGAGGTAGGTGTGAGCCTGGGCGATCCAGGAGGCAGAGGTAGGTGTGAGCCTGGGTGATCCAGGAGACAGAAGTAGGTGCGAGCCTGGGCGATCCAGGAGGCAGAGGTAGGTATGAGCCTGGGCGATCCAGGAGACAGAGGTAGGTGTGAGCCTGGGCGATCCAGGAGGCAGAGGTAGGTGTGAGCCTGGGTGATCCAGGAGACAGAAGTAGGTGCGAGCCTGGGCGATCCAGGAGGCAGAGGTAGGTATGAGCCTGGGCGAACCAGGAGACAGAGGTAGTTGCGAGCCTGGGCGATCCAGGAGGCAGAGGTAGGTATGAGCCTGGGCGATCCAGGAGGCAGAGGTAGGTATAAGCCTGGGCGATCCAGGAGACAGAGGTAGGTGTGAGCCTGGGCGATCCAGGAGACAGAGGTAGGTGCGAGCCTGGGCGATCCAGGAGGCAGAGGTAGGTATGAGCCTGAGCGATCCAGGAGACAGAGGTAGGTGTGAGCCTGGGCGTACCAGGAGGCAGAGGTAGGTGTGAGCCTGGGTGATCCAGGAGACAGAAGTAGGTGCGAGCCTGGGCGATCCAGGAGGCAGAGGTAGGTATGAGCCTGGGCGAACCAGGAGACAGAGGTAGTTGCGAGCCTGGGCGATCCAGGAGGCAGAGGTAGGTATGAGCCTGGGCGAACCAGGAGACAGAGGTAGTTGCGTGCCTGGGCGATCCAGGAGGCAGAGGTAGGTGTGAGCCTGGGCGATCCAGGAGACAGAAGTAGATGAGAGCCTGGGCGAACCAGTAGAGCAGGGAGACAACAGCATATAACGTGAAAGCACATACATATATCATGTGGCCCTGTCGCCACCATAGAACAGATGACTGCAGTGAACGTTTAGTGACCGCTGGTTGCGTATGGCGTGTGATAACGACCTAGCGTACTTGTGGTGATACCCCCAGCTCTCTTTGACCACAGCACAGAAACTAGCGCCCTTCCAAACCCAGCGGGGACCCGGGAGCCCTCCCCCTATATGAGGGGACCGAGGATGACTTTGTCTTCCTCCCACCTGGCGCTGCAAGGCACGGCGGGAGTGCGTATGAGATGGCTGGTTGTTGGATAATCCTGCTAAGGGTTTTTAAAATAATTTATTTTATTTTTTTGGGCTGTTTGTAGACATGGGCCGTTGTTGCCCAGGGGCTAGATACCCCTATTTACTTTGTATATGGCCTGTTTTGACGTGCGTTCCACCCTGGAACGCACCGCCATCTAGCCCTGGAAGTAGATGGTTCGTAATGGAATGTGCAGGGGGGTGACCGGGTAGCCTGGGGGATGGGGCCCACCCGTCCTGAGTAGTAAGTGGGGCGGGAGACCCGGGTGTGGGACAGAATTTACCTACACTGGAGCCGCCGCACTGGAGCCACCAGGTCGATTAAGTCCGCCGGGCCTGAGTGAAGATTCCGGCGTGCGCTCCACTCTGGAACGCACGCCGAACACGTGTCCGGAGCCCAGGCCTGGCGGAGGATTTCTGGCGTGCGCTCCACGCTGGAACGCACGCCGAACACGTGACCAGGGGCCCAGGCCTGGCAGAGGATTTCCGGCGTGCGCTCCACGCTGGAACGCACGCCAGGCTGCAACAGCGCCCAAGCAAAAGACGGGACGGGGGAGGCCTTGTGGAGGGGGTAACCCGCAGGCCGGACCCTGTCCCCCCCTGCTGCCTCAGGAGGGAGGTGAAAAATTGTTAGGACCAGGAATGTATATCGACGTGCGTTCCACGCTGGAACGCACGCTGACCCAGAGAGCCGGAAGTGTGTGACCGCCGCTGGAGGAGCCATTGTGGAGCAGGGAGCATCATCGCACATTATTTACCTCTCCTGAAGACGTGAACAGCGGAGTATGGAAAACGAAATGAAGCAGATGAAGCAACTCACGACGTGTACGGATGCAGTACCAGAGCAAGCGACTCCTTATCCAGCTATGACCAGAAGCGCCCTGAGGAGCTGGGGGCTGGAGCTTAAGAAGGTAAGATGCCGCTCCCACAAATTCAGGCTGATTTTTCAGCCTTCCACTTGCTGACCATACATTGTAACCATTGGTGTAACTACCATAGTGGCAGACCATGCGACTGCTATGGGGCCCAGGGCAAAAGGGGGCCCAGTCTTAGTTGGGATTATTTCCTCTTCTACTGGTGGTGAAACTTGGTCAGTACTCTAACCTCTAAAGGAACAACTTCTAGCAAATGAGGCAGTAGAATAAATTGCCCAAGGTTCATTGAAAAGGATTTAGGCACAAGCCCTTCTATCCTGTGTGGGGGGCCTGGTTTGGTCCTTGCTATGGGGCCCTTACTTCTCTATGTACGCCACTGATTGTGACATAATAATGGATCCCTGTATACTATTATCTGCTTTCCATACATCGTGACATCATAATGGAATTCTGAATACTATTATTTGCTGATCATACATTGTGACATTATAATGGAATACTGGATATTATAATCTGCTGAATATACATTGTGACATCATAATGGAATCCTGAATACTATTATCTGCTGACCATACATTATGATATTATAAAGGATCCCTGTATACTATTATCTGTTGACCATACATTGTGATATCACAATGGAATCTTGGATATTATCTGCTGACCATACATTGTGACATCATAATGGAACCCTGTATACTATTATCTGCTGATCATACATTGTGACATCATTATGGAATCCTGGATACTATTATCTGCTGACCATACATTGTGACATCATAATGGAATCCGGGATGCTATTATTTGCTGATTTTACATTGTGACATCATAATGGAATCCTGGATACTATAATCTGCTGAATATACATTGTGACATCATAATGGAATCTTTAATACTATTATCTGCTGACCATACATTGTGATATCATAATTGAATCCTGTACACTATTATCTGCTGACCATACATTGTGACATAATAATGGAAACCTGGATACTATTATCTGCTGACTATACATTTTGACATTATAATGGAACCCTGGATACTATTATTTGCTGACCATACATTGTGACATCAGAATGGAATCCTGGATACTATTATCTGCTGACCTTACATTGTGACATCATAATGGAATACTGGATACCATAATCTGCTGAATATACATTGTGACATCATAATGAAATCCTGAATAACATTTTCTGATGACCATACATTGTGACATCATAATGGAATTCTAGATACCATAATCTGCTGACTATACATTGCGACATCATAATGGGATTCTGAATACTATTATCTGCTGACCATACATTGTGACATCATAATAGAATTCTATATACTATTATCTGCTGACCATACATTGTGACATCATAATGGATCCCTGTATACTATTATCTGCTGACTATACATCGTGACATCATAATGGAATACTGGATACAATAATCTGCTGAATATACATTGTGACATCATAATAGAATCCTGAATACTATTATCTGCTAACCATACATTATATTGGGATTCTGAATACTATTATCTTCTGACCATACATTGTGACATTATAAGGGAATACTGAATACTATTATCTGCTGACCATACATTGTGACCTCATAATGCAATCCTAGATACTATTATCTGCTGACGATACATTGTAATATCAAAATGGAATCCTTGATAATATTATCTGCTGACTATACATTGTGACATCATAATAGAATCCTGGATACTATTATCTGCTGACCATACATTGTAACATCATAATGGAATCTTGAATACTATTATCTGCTGACCATACATTATGACATCATAATGGATTCCTGGATACTATTATCTGCTGACCATACATTGTGACATCATAATGGAATCTTGGATACTATTTTCTGCTGACCATACATTGTGACATCATAATGGAATACTGAATACTATTATCTGCTGATGATACATTGTAATATCATAATGGAACCCTGGATACTATTTTCTGCTGACCATACTTTGTGACATCATAATAGAATCTTGTATACTATTATCTGCTGACGATATATTGTGACATCATAATGGAATCCTGGATACTATTATCTGCTGCTCATCAATTGTGACTTCATAATGTAACCCTGGATACTATTTCCTGCTGACCATACATTCTGACATCATAATGGAATCCTGGATACTATTATCTGATGACCATATATTGTGACATCATAAGAGAATCCTGAATACTATTATCTGCTGACATCACATTGTGATATCATAATAGAATCCGGGATACTATCATCTGATGATCATACATTGTGACGTTATAATGGAATCCAGGATACTATTATCTGATGACCATACATTGTGAATTCATAATGGAATCCTGGATACAATTATTTGCTGACCATACATTGTGACATAATAATGGAACCCTGGATACTATTATTTGCTGCCCATACATTGTGATATTACAATGGAATCTTGGATATTGTTATCTGCTGAACATACATTGTGACATCATAATTGAATCCGGGATGCTATTATTTGCTGACCGTACATTGTGACATCATAATGGAATCTGGGATGCTATTATTTGCTGACCGTACATTGTGACATCATAATGGAATCCTGGATACCATAATCTGCTGAATATACATTGTGACATCATAATGGAACCTTTAATACTATTATCTGCTGACCATACATTGTGATATCATAAAGGTTCCCTGTATACTATTATTTGCTGACCATACATTGTGATATCATAATGGAATCCAGAATACTATTATCTGCTGACCATAAATTGTTAAATCATAATGGAACCCTGTATACTATTATCTGCTGACCATACATTGTGACATAATTATGGAAACCTGGATACTATTATTTGTGGTCATGGCTACGGCCAAGAGATATCCGAAGAACCCTAGGGAGAGAAACAACGGGAACAACCTAACCGAGCTAGGCGTGTCTTAGCTGACCTGACTAAATGGCTTGTTGTGTGCCCTAAGCCATGATCGTGGGTAGGCCTGTAAGTGGGCAAAAACCAAGCCAAGTAGGGTAGAAAAGAAACTCTAATGGCATGTGCAAACTAATCCCCAAGCCAACTGCAAGGCGTCAGAGATCTAGAGCGAAAAATTCGGGGTGTATGAGGCAAGGCCAGAAGGAGACCTACAACCCATCTTGTGGATGACAAGGACAGAGACATAATGCTCAATATTGCGGATACTGCCCAAAAGCGGAATGGAGGACCGGGAATACGTTGTGAAATGGATCATGAAAACCAACTGAACCTTGTAAAGTTTTGGTTCTAGGGAGTACTGGCAATGCCCTAGCCTCAGGAGATCGTGGGACCGAAACCTAACTGCCTAAACTATGCAGGAATGAGGGCCAAAAAGAACTATGTAGATAGGAAGAGAATCCTTGAATAGTTCCCCAGACAACAGCTATCTGCTAGCCGTGGTCCACGCGTTGTTCTACTGTGTGCCCCTGAGAATTGTTTTAACGCTTGAGACGTGAAGACCGACCTACTATCTGAATCTTCTACTGTGAGGAAATGCTGAACCTTGTCCAAAACACGATTTAACGTGGTTGTAGAGAGTCTGAGGTTGGTGCGGCAAGAAGCTATGAAGCCATAATATACAAGATTCTGTCTATGACCTCCCATGAGTGAGGGAATGCAATTGCAATGAAGCTACCGGCGAAAATGAATTCCTAGTCGTGGTAAAAAGGCAAAGACTTTGCGCGGGGACCTGGTTGACAAGATATGGTCGACTACGATCGAAGACTGAAATGCTAGAGGGAATTACCCTACTTGTTCCTCCTCTGGCAGGACCTGAACGAAAGCATGAACAATTAAAACAAGGCAAAATATCTACGTAAGACATGACAATGATGCTGTAGGGCGAACCGGACCAGTTTGCGTTCAAAACAAAGTGAGCGATCAACATGGATTATTAGGAAATTAGGGAAGCAGGTATGTATGTGATACATACGGGCCAAATCAGCCCAGATGGACAACCAACCAGGCAATCAGCCCAGCAGGACTGAAAACAGTCATCGGGCCCCCGAAGCCATGGGGCTAAAGCAGTCATCGGGCCCCCGAAGCCATGGGGCCGAAGCAGTCATCGGGCCCCCGAAGCCATGGGGCATAGTTTTATTTATTTTTTTTAAATAAGAAATTATGACTATAATAAGTGACCTGAATAAGGTGCAGGTGAAATTAAACCATGAGCCTGACCGATGTGGCAGGCGATACCTAAGATAAACTACGTGGCCTGAATAACATGCAAGGCGAAATATCGTTAGGAACGAGACCTGACCGACGTGGAAGGTGACCCCCAACATGAATTCAACTGCATGACCTGAAAAGACGAAGGGAAACGTGACAGAAAATGGAGATAATAACGGACATTAACTAAAATGAAACCTAAATAACATAAGTTGGCAAGCAGATAAAGATGTGAGTCATTCAAAACCAAAAGCATAGCTGCACAGGTGGACAGACAACCATTGGTCGGACCCCTGAAGCCATGGGGCCGAAGCAACCACCAGGGGCCCATGGGGCCGGGCAGCCGCCGGGGTGCGAACCTTAGAATTGAGGACGGCTGGGGAAAAGATTGGGGCTTAACCCGATGGGTTTAGTAATCAACCGGGACTCGATAACCTAGAAAGACAAAGACATGGGGTAAAGCTTCTTAATGAAATGAGGCTGAAATGAACCGCAAGTACTAATCTGTAAAATATAAATGAACAAAAGAAAACTTCTGAAAGGTGTGCCATGGAAAATAGTATCAGATGGCCAAATGACCTACCAATGTCGATGACAATTGTGAAATCCTCTAAGCAAAGAGCCACTCCAGCGAGTCCCTTATGGCGGGAGCCATGCGTGCGAGTCCCTTATGGCGGGAGCCATGCGTGCGTGTCCCTTATGGCGGGAGCCATGCGTGCGAGTCCCTTATGGCGGGAGCCATGCGTGCGAGTCCCTTATGGCGGGAGCCATGCGTGCGAGTCTCTAATGGCGGGAGCCATGCGTGCGAGTCTCTTATGGCGGGAGCCATGCGTGTGAGACTCTTATGGCGGGAGCCATGCGTGCGAGTCTCATATGGCAGAAGCCATGCGTGTGAGACTCTTATGGCGGAAAAAA
The DNA here is from genome assembly GCF_905171765.1 of Bufo bufo. Lineage (NCBI taxonomy): Eukaryota > Metazoa > Chordata > Amphibia > Anura > Bufonidae > Bufo > Bufo bufo. The sequence continues at coordinate 87,684,607 of NC_053397.1, read as the reverse complement.
GTATCAGATGGCCGTGCGAACTACAAGTGTCAGTGCCAATCGTGAGGTCCTATAAGCGAACAGCCACTCGGGCGAGCCTCTTATGTTTTTTTTTTTTTTAAACCACTTATGCAGCACCAGAATGCCTTGGGGACTTGCATAGCCATGACCCCCTCCAACAGCAAACCTGGGACACTAACCAGCCTACAACCATGTCGTACCCCTAACAAACAAAAACAAAACATGAAAAACGGTCAAGGGGCCCCCGGAGCCATGAGGCCGGATCAATCATAGGGCCCCCGAAGCCAGAGGTCCCCGAAGCCAGAGGGATGATGTTGCGGTGACGATAAGTAATTAAAACGTAAGCTGGACCTGATAGGATATGCAGAGGCTTGAATGATTGGATTGGCTAGAAGGTGGCCTAAGGAACATACAGTGGGATACGAAAGTTTGAGCAACCTTGTTAATCGTCATGATTTTCCTGTATAAATCGTTGGTTGTTACGATAAAAAATGTCAGTTAAATATATGATATAGGAGACATACACAGTGATATTTGAGAAGTGAAATGAAGTTTATTGGATTTACAGAAAGTGTGCTATAATTGTTTAAACAAAATTAGGCAGGTGCATAAATTTGGGCACTGTTGTCATTTTATTGATTCCAAAACCTTTAGAACTAATTATTGGAACTCAAATTGGCTTGGTAAGCTCAGTGACCCCTGACCTACATACACAGGTGAATCCAATTATGAGAAAGAGTATTTAAGGGGGTCAATTGTAAGTTTCCCTCCTCTTTTAACCACTTACCGTCACACTAACGCCGAAAGGCGTCATTTCTGCGGTGCTCCCAGGTCACACTAACGCCGATTGGCGTCATCTCGCGTGAGCCGAGATTTCCTGTGAACGCGCGCAAACAGGCGCGCGCGCTCACAGGAACGGAAGGTAAGAGAGTTGATCTCCAGCCTGCCAGCGGTGATCGTTCGCTGGCAGGCTGGAGATGTGATTTTTTTAACCCCTAACAGGTATATTAGACGCTGTTTTGATAACAGCGTCTAATATACCTGCTACCTGGTCCTCTGGTGGTCCCCTTTGTTTGGATCGACCACCAGAGGACACAGGTAGCTCAGTAAAGTAGCACCAAGCACCACTACACTACACTACACCCCCCCGTCACTTATTAACCCCTTATTAGCCCCTGATCACCCCTGATCACCCCATATAGACTCCCTGATCACCCCCCTGTCATTGATTACCCCCCTGTCATTGATCACACCCCTGTAAAGCTCCATTCAGATGTCCGCATGATTTTTACGGATCCACTGATAGATGGATCGGATCCGCAAAACGCACACGGACGTCTGAATGGAGCCTTACAGGGGCGTGATCAATGACTGTGTTGATCACCCCATATAGACTCCCTCATCACCCCCCTGTCATTGATCACACCCCTGTAAAGCTCCATTCAGACGTCCGCATGATTTTTACGGATCCACTGATAGATGGATCGGATCCGCAAAACGCACACGGACGTCTGAATGGAGCCTTACAGGGGCGTGATCAATGACTGTGGTGATCACCCCATATAGACTCCCTGATCACCCCCCTGTCATTGATTACCCCCCTGTCATTGATCACACCCCTGTAAAGCTCCATTCAGACGTCCGCATGATTTTTACGGATCCACTGATAGATGGATCGGATCCGCAAAACGCACACGGACGTCTGAATGGAGCCTTACAGGGGCGTGATCAATGACTGTGTTGATCACCCCATATAGACTCCCTCATCACCCCCCTGTCATTGATCACACCCCTGTAAAGCTCCATTCAGACGTCTGCATGATTTTTACGGATCCACTGATAGATGGATCGGATCCGCAAAACGCACACGGACGTCTGAATGGAGCCTTACAGGGGCGTGATCAATGACTGTGGTGATCACCCCATATAGACTCCCTGATCACCCCCCTGTCATTGATCACCCCCCTGTAAAGCTCCATTCAGACGTCCGCATGATTTTTACGGATCCACTGATAGATGGATCGGATCCGCAAAACGCATACGGACGTCTGAATGGAGCCTTACAGGGGCGTGATCAATGACTGTGGTGATCACCCCATATAGACTCCCTCATCACCCCCCTGTCATTGATCACACCCCTGTAAAGCTCCATTCAGACGTCCGCATGATTTTTACGGATCCACTGATAGATGGATCGGATCCGCAAAACACATACAGGCATCTCCCTGGAGCCTTCCAGGGGGGGTGATCACCCCATATAGACTCCCTGATCACCGCCCCTGTCATTGATCACCCCCCCCTGTCAGGCTGCATTCAGATGTCCGTATGATTTTTACGGATCCACGGATACATGGATCGGATCCGCAAAACACATACGGACATCTGAATGGAGCCTTATAGGGGGGTGATCAATGACAGGGAGGTGATCACCCCATATAGACTCCCTGATCACCCCCCTGTCATTGATCACCCCCCTGTCATTGATCACCCCCCTGTCATTGATTACCCCTCTGTAAGGCTCCATTCAGACATTTTTTTGGCCCAAGTTAGCGGAAATTATTATTTTTTTCTTACAAAGTCTCATATTCCACTAACTTTTTTTAAAAAAATTAAATCTCACATGAACTCACCATACCCCTCACGGAATCCAAATGCGTAAATTTTTTTAGACATTTATATTCCAGACTTCTTCTCACGCTTTAGGGCCCCTAGAATGCCAGGGCAGTATAAATACCCCACATGTGACCCCATTTCGGAAAGAAGACACCCCCAGGTATTCCGTGAGGGGCATATTGAGTCCATGAAAGATTGAAATTTTTGTCCCAAGTTAGCGGAAAGGGAGACTTTGTGAGAAAAAAATAAAAAATATCAATTTCCGCTAACTTGTGCCCAAAAAAAAAAAATTCTATGAACTCGCCATGCCCCTCATTGAATACCTTGGGGTGTCTTCTTTCTAAAATGGGGTCACATGTGGGGTATTTATACTGCCCTGGCATTCTAGGGGCCCCAAAGCGTGAGAAGAAGTCTGGTATCCAAATGTCTAAAAATGCCCTCCTAAAAGGAATTTGGGCACCTTTGCGCATCTAGGCTGCAAAAAAAGTGTCACACATCTGGTATCGCCGTACTCAGGAGAAGTTGGGGAATGTGTTTTGGGGTGTCATTTTACATATACCCATGCTGGGTGAGAGAAATATCTTGGTCAAATGCCAACTTTGTATAAAAAAATGGGAAAAGTTGTCTTTTGCCAAGATATTTCTCTCACCCAGCATGGGTATATGTAAAATGACACCCCAAAACACATTCCCCAACTTCTCCTGAATACGGCGATACCATATGTGTGACACTTTTTTGCAGCCTAGGTGGGCAAAGGGGCCCATATTCCAAAGAGCACCTTTCGGATTTCACAGGTCATTTACCTACTTACCACACATTAGGCCCCTGGAAAATGCCAGGGCAGTATAACTACCCCACAAGTGACCCCATTTTGGAAAGGAGACACCCCAAGGTATTCCATGAGGGGCATGGCGAGTTCCTAGAATTTTATATTTTTTGTCACAAGTTAGTGGAAAATGATGATTTTTTTTTTTTTTCTTACAAAGTCTTATATTCTACTAACTTGTGACAAAAAATAAAAACTTCCATGAACTCACTATGCCCATCAGCGAATATCAGAGAAATATCTTGGCAAAAGACAACTTTTCCCATTTTTTTATACAAAGTTGGCATTTGACCAAGATATTTCTCTCACCCAGCATGGGTATATGTAAAATGACACCCAAAAACACATTCCCCAACTTCTCCTGAGTACGGCGATACCAGATGTGTGACACTTTTTTGCAGCCTAGGTGGGCAAAGGGGCCCATATTCCAAAGAGCACCTTTCGGATTTTACTGGCCATTTTTTACAGAATTTGATTTCAAACTTCTTACCACACATTTGGGCCCCTAGAATGCCAGGGCAGTATAACTACCCCACAAGTGACCCCATTTTGGAAAGAAGACATCCCAAGGTATTCGCTGATGGGCATAGTGAGTTCATGGAAGTTTTTATTTTTTGTCACAAGTTAGTGGAAAATTATGATTTTTTTTTCTTTTTTTTTTCTTACAAAGTCTCATATTCCACTAACTTGCGACAAAAAATAAAAACTTCCATGAACTCACTATGCCCATCAGCGAATTTTACAATTTTTTTTATACAAAGTTGTCTTTTGCCAAGATATTTCTCTCACCCAGCATGGGTATATGTAAAATGACACCCCAAAACACATTCCCCAACTTCTCCTGAATACGGAGATACCACATGTGTGACACTTTTTTGCAGCCTAGGTGGGCAAAGGGGCCCATATTCCAAAGAGCACCTTTCGGATTTCACTGGTCATTTTTTACAGAATTTGATTTCAAACTCCTTACCACACATTTGGGCCCCTAGAATGCCAGGGCAGTATAACTACCCCACAAGTGACCCCATTTTGGAAAGAAGACATCCCAAGGTATTCGCTGATGGGCATAGTGAGTTCATGGAAGCTTTTATTTTTTGTCACAAGTTAGTGGAATATGAGACTTTGTAAGAAAAAAAAATAAAAAATCATAATTTTCCGCTAACTTGTGACAAAAAATAAAAAGTTCTATGAACTCACTATGCCCATCAGCGAATACCTTAGGGTGTCTACTTTCCGAAATGGGGTCATTTGTGGGGTGTTTGTACTGTCTGGGCATTGTAGAACCTCAGGAAACATGACAGGTGCTCAGAAAGTCAGAGCTGCTTCAAAAAGCGGAAATTCACATTTTTGTACCATAGTTTGTAAACGCTATAACTTTTACCCAAACCATTTTTTTTTTACCCGAACATTTTTTTTTTATCAAAGACATGTAGAACAATAAATTTAGAGCAAAATTTATATATGGATGTCGTTTTTTTTTCAAAATTTTACAACTGAAAGTGAAAAATGTCATTTTTTTGCAAAAAAATCGTTAAATTTCGATTAATAACAAAAAAAGTAAAAATGTCAGCAGCAATGAAATACCACCAAATGAAAGCTCTATTAGTGAGAAGAAAAGGAGGTAAAATTCATTTGGGTGGTAAGTTGCATGACCGAGCAATAAACCGCTAAAGTTGTGGAGTGCCGATTTGTAAAAAAGGGCCTGGTCTTTAGGGGGGTATAAACCTGTGGTCCTTAAGTGGTTAATTTTCTCTGAAGAGTAGCAACATGGGGGTCTCAAAACAACTCTCAAATGACCTGAAGACAAAGATTGTTCACCATCATGGTTTAGGGGAAGGATACAGAAAGTTGTCTCAGAGATTTCAGCTGTCTGTTTCCACAGTTAGGAACATATTGAGGAAATGGAAGACCACAGGCTCAGTTCAAGTTAAGTCTCCAAGTGGCAGACCAAGAAAAATCTCGGATAGACAGAAGCGACGAATGGTGAGAACAGTCAGAGTCAACCCACAGACCAGCACCAAAGACCTACAACATCATCTTGCTGCAGATGGAGTCACTGTGCATCGTTCAACCATTTGGCGCACTTTACACAAGGAGATGCTGTATGCGAGAGTGATGCAGAGGAAGCCTTTTCTCTGCCCACAGCACAAAAAGTGCCGCTTGAGGTGGGCTAAAGCACATTTGGACAAGCCAGCTTCATTTTGGAATAAGGTGCTGTGGACTGATGAAACTAAAATTGAGTTATTTGGCCATAACAAGGTGCGTTATGCATGGAGGAAAAAGAACACAGCATTCCAAGAAAAACACCTGCTACCTACAGCAAAATATGGTGGTGGTTCCATCATGCTGTGGGGCTGTGTGGCCAGTGCAGAGACTGGGAATCTTGTCAAAGTTGAGGGACGCATGGATTCCACTCAGTATCAGCAGATTCTGGAGACCAATGTCCAGGAATCAGTGACAAAGCTGAAGCTGCGCCGGGGCTGGATCTTTCAACAAGACAACGACCCTAAATACTGCTCAATATCCACTAAGGCATTTATGCAGAGGAACAAGTACAACGTTCTGGAATGGCCATCTCAGTCCCCAGACCTGAATATAATTAAAAATCTATGGTGTGACTTAAAGAGAGCTATCCATGCTCGGAAGCCATCAAACCTGAATGAACTAAAGATGTTTTGTAAAGAGGAATGGTCCAAAATATCTTCAACCAGAATCCAGACTCTCATTGGAACCTACAGGAAGCGTTTAGAGGCTGTAATTTCTGCAAAAGGAGGATCTACTAAATATTGATTTCATTTCTTTTTTGTGGTGCCCAAATTTATGCACCTGCCTAATTTTGTTTAAACAATTATAGCACACTTTCTGTAAATCAAATAAACTTCATTTCACTTCTCAAATATCACTGTGTGTGTCTCCTATATGATATATTTAACTGACATTTTTTATCGTAACAACCAACGATTTATACAGGAAAATCATGACGATTAACAAGGTTGCCCAAACTTTCGCATCCCACTGTAACTGCCAACAGGCGTTGAAAATATAGACATTAGAAATCCGAAGCACGTGCATACATAACACTAACCTCCGCGAACCATAAACGTAAACATGAAATTGAAACAGAGATGGGAGAAAAACAAGAGCCTGAGTCATTGCAAGTTCGCTAAGAGAAGTCTCTTATCGTGACAAACAAATGAACAGCTTGTGAAAACATAGCAGGAAACTTACTCCTAATGGCCGACTGACCTCCGCTGAGGAGCTGTTTAGTGAACTGGGGCAGGAGACCAATCTAAGTAAATACAAACCAGAAGTAAAAGGAGACCAGTCTGAGTGAATATGAACCAGGATTAAAGAACCAGAGCGGTGGGTTCAGACTGCCCCCGGTGAGACTATTGAGTAAAACCATGACGTAGCAATGAACAAGAGAATGCAGCTTTGAGTGGAAGCGGAGTACAACACATGATGTAACAACAAATGGGTGAATGGAGCTTTGGATGTGAGTGGTACCTAAAAAACATGGTTTGGGCGCAGCTCCGAGTATGGGTAGCGCATGAAAAGCATGGTATAAGCAGACGTATGAATGCAATTTGAAAGTGAGCAGAGTATTGACGTGATGCGAAAGCAGACACGTGGACGCAGCTCTAGTAGTGAATGGAGTATAGGACAAGATGTAAAAGCAGACATGAGGACGCAGCTTTGGATGTGCACGGAATATTAACTTGATGTGACAGCAGACATGGAAAGCGGCTTTGGTGAGTGGGGTATCCGACCTGGTGTAGCAGTATAAGTGTGAACACAACTCTGGGTATAAGCAGAGCATGAAATTTGGAATAACAGCAGCTCTAGTTGTGAACGGAGCATAACATAGATGTAACAGCAACATGAATGCAGTTCTTGAAATGGGCCTGGAAAGAACCTGTAGTAGTATAGGACGTGTGAACGCAGCTCTGGGTGCGAGTAGAGTAAACCCGATATACCGATAGAGTGGGGTATGGCAGAGACTTATTCTAACAACAAAACATGACATATAACGTAGTATCAGCAGCGGCTGAACCTGACTGTCCAGTTGTCACCCAACATTTAGCTTGTCCTGGGAGATCCAGGTAACAAGACAAATGACATAGCATGGTATCTGCGGTAGCTGAACCTGGGCGATCCAGGTGACATACAACATTTAACTCAGCCTAGGCGATCCAGGTGACATACAACATTTAACGTGGCCTGGACGATCCAGGTGACATACAACATTTAACGTGGCCTGGGCGATCCAGGTGACAAACAACTTTTAACTCGGCCTGGGCGATCCAGGTGACATACAACATTTAACTCGGCCAGGACGATCCAGGTGACATACAACATTTAACGTGGCCTGGACAATCCAGGTGACATACAACATTTAACGTGACCTGGACGATCCAGGTGACATACCACCTTTAACGTGGCCTGGGCGATCCAGGTGACATACAACATTTAACGTGGCCTGGGCGATCCAGGTAACATACAACATGTAACTCGGCCTGGGCGATACAGGTAACAAGACAAATGACATAGTCGTGATCTGCCGTGGCTGAACCTGGACGATCCTGGTGACATACAACATTTAACACGGCCTAGGTGATCCAGGTGACATACAACATTTAACTTGGCCTGGGCGATCCAGGTGGCATACAACATTTAACTCTGCCTGGGCGATCCAGGTAACACATAACATGTAACTCGGCCTGCGCGATCCAAGTAACAAGACAAATGACATAGCCGGTATCTGCAGTGGCTGAACCTATGCGATCCAGGTGACATACAACATTTAACTCGGCCTGGGCGATCCAGGTAACAAGACAAAAACATATAGTATCAGCCGTGGCTGAACCTGGACTGACAAGGTAAGATGCGGCCTGTGCATCTGAGAACACACGCCTGTGAGTGAGGCTGTGGCTCATATATGAAGAGCCTCCGCCCCTCCCACAAATGCAGGCTGACTAATCAGCCTTACCAACTTGCTAACCATACATTGTGACATCATAATGGAATCCAGGATACTATTATTTGCTGACCATACATTGTGACATCATAATGGAATCCTGGATACCATAATCTGCTGAATATACATTGTGACGTTATAATGGAATCCTGAATACCATTTTCTGATGACCATACATTGTGACATCATAATAGAATTATGTATACCATAATCTGCTGACCATACATTGTGGCATCATAATATAATTCTATATACTATTCTATGCTGACCATACATTGTGACATCATAATGGAATCCTGGATACTATTATCTGCTGACCATACATTATGAAATCATTATGGAATCCTGAATACTATTATCTGCTGATGATATATTGTGACATCATAATGGAATCCTGGATACTATTATCTGCTGATCATACATTGTGACTTCATAATGTAACCCTGGATACTATTTCCTGCTAACCATACATTCTGACATCATAATGGAATCCTGGATACTATTATCTACTGACAATACATTGTGACATCATAATGGAATCCCTGCTACTATTATCTGCTGACCATACATTGTGACATCATAATAGAATCCTGGATACCATAATCTGCTGAATATACATTGTGACATTATAATGGAATCCTGAATACCATTTTCTGATGACCATACATTGTGACATCATAATGGAATTCTGTATACCATAATCTGCTGACCATATATTGTGGCATCATAATTAGAGTTGAGCGAACACCTGGATGTTCGGGTTCGAGAAGTTCGGCCGAACTTCCCGGAAATGTTCGGGTTCGGGATCCGAACCCGACCCGAACTTCGTCCCGAACCCGAACCCCATTGAAGTCAATGGGGACCCGAACTTTTGGGCACTAAAAAGGCTGTAAAACAGCCCAGGAAAGAGCTAGAGGGCTGCAAAAGGCAGCAACATGTAGGTAAATCCCCTGCAAACAAATGTGGATAGGGAAATGAATTAAAATTAAAATTAAAAAAATAAAAATGAACCAATATCAATTGGACAGAGGTCCCATAGCAGAGAATCTGGCTTCACGTCAGCAGAGAATCAGTCTCTTCATGCCATAGCAAAGAATCTGGCTTCATGTCAGCAGAGAATCAGTCTCTTCATGCCATAGCAGAGAATCTGGCTTCATGTCAGCGCAGAATCAGTCTTCATGTCATAGCAGAGAATCAGGCTTCACGTCACCCACCACTGGAACAGGCCACTGTCACACATTTAGGCCCCGGCACCCAGACAGAGGAGAGCGGTCCCGTAACAGAGAATCTGGCCTTATGTCAGCGCAGAATCTGTCTTCATGTCATAGCAGAGAATCAAGCTTCACGTCACCCACCACTGGAACAGGCCACTGTCACACATTTAGGCCCCGGCACCCAGACAAAGGAGAGAGGTCCTGTAACAGAAAATCTGGCCTTATGTCAGCACAGAATCTGTCTTCATGTCATAGCAGAGAATCAGGCATCACGTCACCCACCACTGGAACAGGCCACTGTCACACATTTAGGCCCAGGCACCCAGGCAGAGGATAGAGGTCCCGTAACAGAGAATCTGGCCTTATGTCAGCACAGAATCTGTCTTAATGTCATAGCAGAGAATCAAGCTTCACGTCACCCACCACTGGAACAGGCCACTGTCACACATTTAGGCCCAGGCACCCAGGCAGAGGAGAGAGGTCCCGTAACAGAGAATCTGGCCTTATGTCAGCGCAGAATCTGTCTTCATGTCATAGCAGAGAATCAGGCATCACGTCACCCACCACTGGAACAGGCCACTGTCACACATTTAGGCCCAGGCGCCCAGGCAGAGGAGAGGTTCATTCAACTTTGGGTTGCCCCACAATATAATGGTAAAATAAAATTAAAAATAGTATTGAATGAGGAAGTGCCCTGGAGTAGAATAATATATTGTTAAGGGGAGGTAGTTAATATCTAATCTGCACAAGGGATGGACAGGTCCTGTGGGATCCATGCCTGGTTCATTTTTATGAACGTCAGCGTGTCCACATTGGCTGTAGACAGGCGGCTGCGTTTGTCTGTAATGACGCCCCCTGCCGTGCTGAATACACGTTCAGACAAAACGCTGGCCGCCGGGCAGGCCAGCACCTCCAAGGCATAAAAGGCTAGCTCTGGCCACGTGGACAATTTGGAGACCCATAAGTTGAATGGGGCCGAACCATCAGTCAGTACGTGGAGGGGTGTGCACAGGTACTGTTCCACCATGTTAGTGAAATGTTGCCTCCTGCTAACACGTTCCATATCAGGAGGTGGTGCAGTTAGCTGTGGCGTGGTGACAAAACTTTTCCACATCTCTGCCATGCTAACCCTGCCCTCAGAGGAGCTGGCCGTGACACAGCTGCGTTGGCGACCTCTTGCTCCTCCTCTGCCTTCGCCTTGGGCTTCCACTGGTTCCCCTGTGACATTTGGGAATGCTCTCAGTAGCGCGTCTACCAACGTGCGCTTGTACTCGCGCATCTTCCTATCACGCTCCAGTGTAGGAAGTAAGGTGGGCACATTTTCTTTGTACCGGGGATCCAGCAGGGTGGCAACCCAGTAGTCTGCACACGTTAAAATGTGGGCAACTGCTGTCGTTGCGCAGGCACTGCAGCATGTAGTCGCTCATGTGTGCCAGGCTGCCCAGAGGTAAGGACAAGCTGTCCTCTGTGGGAGGCGTATCGTCATCGTCCTGTGTTTCCCCCCAGCCACGCACCAGTGATGGGCCCGAGCTGCTTTGGGTGCCACCCCGCTGTGAACATGCTTCATCCTCATCCTCCTCCACCTCCTCCTCATCCTCGTCCTCCTCGTCCTCCAGTAGTGGGCCCTGTCTGGCCACATTTGTACCTGGCCTCTGCTGTTGCAAAAAACCTCCCTCTGAGTCACTTTGAAGAGACTGGCCTGAAAGTGCTAAAAATGACCCCTCTTCCTCCTCTTCCTCCTGGGACACCTCATCTTCCATCATCGCCCTAAGTGTTTTCTCAAGGAGACATAGAAGTGGTATTGTAACGCTGATAACGGCATCATCGCCACTGGCCATGTTGGTGGAGTACTCGAAACAGCGCAACAGGGCACACAGGTCTCGCATGGAGGCCCAGTCATTGGTGGTGAAGTGGGTCTGATCCGCAGTGCGACTGACCCGTGCGTGCTGCAGCTGAAACTCCACTATGGCCTGCTGCTGCTCGCACAGTCTGTCCAGCATATGCAAGGTGGAGTTCCACCTGGTGGGCACGTCGCATATGAGGCGGTGAGCGGGAAGGCCGAAGTTACGCTGTAGCGCAGACAGGCGAGCAGCGGCAGGGTGTGAACGCCGGAAGCGCGAACAGACGGCCCGCACTTTATGCAGCAGCTCTGACATGTCGGGGTAGTTGCGAATGAACTTCTGCACCACCAAATTCAGCACATGCGCCAGGCAAGGGATGTGCGTCAAACCGGCTAGTCCCAGAGCTGCAACGAGATTTCGCCCATTATCGCACACCACCAGGCCGGGCTTGAGGCTCACCGGCAGCAACCACTCGTCGGTCTGTTGTTCTATACCCCGCCACAACTCCTGTGCGGTGTGGGGCCTGTCCCCCAAACATATGAGTTTCAGAATGGCCTGCTGACGTTTACCCCGTGCTGTGCTGAAGTTGGTGGTGAAGGTGTGTGGCTGACTGGATGAGCAGGTGGAAGAAGAGGAGGAGGAAGCTGAGTAGGAGGAGGAGGAGACAGGAGGCAAAGAATGTTGCCCTGCGATCCTTGGCGGCGGAAGGACGTGCACCAAATAGCTCTCCGCCTGGGCCCAGCCGCCACTACATTTACCCAGTGTGCAGTTAGGGAGATATAGCGTCCCTGGCCGTGCTTACTGGTCCACGTATCTGTGGTTAGGTGGACCTTGCCACAGATGGCGTTGCGCAGTGCACACTTGATTTTATCGGACACTTGTTTGTGCAGGGAAGGCACGGCTCTCTTAGAGAAGTAGTGGCGGCTGGGAACAACATACTGTGGGACAGCAAGTGACATGAGCTGTTTGAAGCTGTGTGTGTCCACCAGCCTAAATGACAGCATTTCATAGGCCAGTAGTTTAGAAATGCTGGCATTCAGGGCCAGGGATCGAGGGTGGCTAGGTGAGAATTTACGCTTTCTCTCAAATGTTTGTAAGATGGAGAGCTGAACGCTGCCGTGTGACATGGTTGAGATGCTTGGTGACGCAGGTGGTGGTGTTGGTGGTACATCCCATGTTTGCTGGGCGGCAGGTGCCAACGTTCCTCCAGAGGCGGAGGAAGAGGCCGAGGCGGCGGCAGCAGCAGCAGAAGAGGCCGAGGCGGCAGCAGCAGAAGATGTAGCAGGGGGAGCCTGAGTGACTTCCTTGTTTTTAAGGTGTTTACTCCACTGCAGTTCATGCTTTGCATGCAGGTGCCTGGTCATACAGGTTGTGCTAAGGTTCAGAACGTTAATGCCTCGCTTCAGGCTCTGATGGCACAGCGTGCAAACCACTCGGGTCTTGTCGTCAGCACATTGTTTGAAGAAGTGCCATGCCAGGGAACTCCTTGAAGCTGCCTTTGGGGTGCTCGGTCCCAGATGGCGGCGGTCAGTAGCAGGCGGAGTCTCTTGGCGGCGGGTGTTCAGATTTTTCCCACTGCTCCCTCTTTTGCTACGAAGTTGGCTCGGTCTCACCACTGCCTCTTCCTCCGAACTGTGAAAGTCAGTGGCACAACCTTCATTCCATGTGGGGTCTAGGACCTCATCGTCCCCTGCATCGTCTTCCACCCAGTCTTGATCCCTGACCTCCTGTTCAGTCTGCACACTGCAGAAAGACGCAGCAGTTGGCACCTGTGTTTCGTCATCATCAGAGACGTGCTGAGGTGGTATTCCCATGTCCTCATCATCAGGAAAAATAAGTGGTTGTGCGTTAGTGCATTCTATCTCTTCCACCCCTGGGGAAGGGCTAGGTGGATGCCCTTGGGAAACCCTGGCAGCAGAGTCTTCAAACAGCATAAGAGACTGCTGCATAACTTGAGGCTCAGACAGTTTCCCTGATATGCATGGGGGTGATGTGACAGACCGATGGGCTTGGTTTTCATGCGCCATCTGTGCGCTTTCTGCAGAAGACTTGGTGGGAGATAATGTGAACGTGCTGGATCCACTGTCGGCCACCCAATTGACTAATGCCTGTACCTGCTCAGGCCTTACCATCCTTAGAACGGCATTGGGCCCCACCAAATATCGCTGTAAATTCTGCTGGCTACTGGGACCTGAGTAGTTGTTTCACTAGGACGTGTGGCTGTGGCAGAACGGCCACGTCCTCTCCCAGCACCAGAGGGTCCACTAACACCACCACGACCATGTCCACGTCCGCGTCCGCGTCCCTTATTAGATGTTTTCCTCATTGTTCCCGTTCACCACAATTTTGAGAATGGCAAATTTGGGAATTCTTTTTCAACCCAGAACAAAAAGTCTGCTTTTACGGTCACTACAAATAACTTGACCAGCTAAAACTGTGCAGATTTGGTTGAATAGAGATGTGAGACCTGTTTTTTTTTTGCGCTGTGTGACAGTTATAGGTTTAATCACAGAATGACACTTCTATCAGCACGCTAGCGTGTGTCTTAGGTTTTTCTGAATGATACTATCAATAACTTCAATGTAAGATTTTCTTTTTGGGATAGATTTCAAGTAGGCCTGAAATACCACAAACTAGTTATTTTCAGAATGGCAAATTTGGGAATGCTTTTTCAACCCAGAACAAAAAGTCTGCTTTGACGGTCACTACAAATAACTTGACCAGCTAAAACTGTGCAGATTTGGTTGAATAGAGATGTGAGACCTGTTTTTTTTTGCGCTGTGTGACAGTTATAGGTTTAATCACAGAATGACACTTCTATCAGCACGCTAGCGTGTGTCTTAGGTTTTTCTGAATGATACTATCAATAACTTCAATGTAAGATTTTCTTTTTGGGATAGATTTCAAGTAGGCCTGAAATACCACAAACTAGTTATTTTCAGAATGGCAAATTTGGGAATGCTTTTTCAACCCAGAACAAAAAGTCTGCTTTGACGGTCACTACAAATAACTTGACCAGCTAAAACTGTGCAGATTTGGTTGAATAAAGATGTGAGACCTGTTTTTTTTTGCGCTGTGTGACAGTTATAGGTTTAATCACAGAATGACACTTCTATCAGCACGCTAGCGTGTGTCTTAGGTTTTTCTGAATGATACTATCAATAACTTCAATGTAAGATTTTCTTTTTGGGATAGATTTCAAGTAGGCCTGAAATACCACAAACTAGTTATTTTCAGAATGGCAAATTTGGGAATGCTTTTTCAACCCAGAACAAAAAGTCTGCTTTGACGGTCACTACAAATAACTTGACCAGCTAAAACTGTGCAGATTTGGTTGAATAGAAATGTCAGGTCTATTTTTTAGGCGCTGGGTGACAGGCTCAACTTGCCCCTGATGTAATATATGGCCAAAAAATAACCAGACTGTTGATGGTTAAATGCACTTCGGTGACACAGGCTCAGCCTGCAGCTGATGTAGTATATGGCCAAAAAATAATCAGACTGTTGATGGTTAAATGCACTTGGGTGAAACAGGCTCAGCCGGCAGCTGATGTAGTATATGGCCAAAAAATAACCAGACTGTTGATGGTTAAATGCACTTCGGTGACACAGGCTCAGCCTGCAGCTGATGTAGGATATAGCACAAAATAACCACACTATCGATGGTTAAATACACTTGGTGATAGCTCGTGCTGGCGCACCACAAGTCACAAAATGGCCGCCGATCACCTCAGAAAAAAAGTCATCTAAAAACGCTCTGGGCAGCCTCAAAAAAGTGAGCAAGTCAATAATAGCACTTCAATGATCCACAGCTGCAGATCGATCACAGAATGAAGTCTTTTGGAGGAGTTAATCTGCCTAATCTCGCCCTAACGTCGCAGCTGCAACCTCTCCCTATACTGATCATAGCAGAGTGACGTGCGGCGCTACGTGACTCCAGCTTAAATAGAGGCTGGGTCACATGGTGCACTGGCCAATCACAGCCATGCCAATAGTAGGCATGGCTGTGATGGCCTCTTGGGCCAAGTAGTATGATGCTTGTTGATTGGCTGCTTTGCAGCCTTTCAAAAAGCGCCAAGAATGCGCCGAACACCGAACTCGAACCCGGACTTTTACGAAAATGTTCGGGTTCGGGTCCGTGTCACGGACACCCCAAAATTCGGTACGAACCCGAACTATACAGTTCGGGTTCGCTCATCCCTAATCATAATATAATTCTATATACTATTATCTGCTGACCATACATTGTGACATCATAATGGAATCCTGGATACTATTATCTGCTGACCATACATTATGAAATCATTATGGAATCCTGAATACTATTATCTGCTGATGATATATTGTGACATCATAATGGAATCCTGGATACTATTATCTGCTGATCATACATTGTGACTTCATAATGTAACCCTGGATACTATTTCCTGCTAACCATACATTCTGACATCATAATGGAATCCTGGATACTATTATCTGCTGACAATACATTGTGACATCATAATGGAATCCCTGATACTATTATCTGCTGACCATACATTGTGACATCATAATAGAACCCTGGAAACTATTATCTGCTGACCATACATTGTGACATCATAATGGATCCCTGGAAACTATTATCTGCTGACTATACATTGTGACATCATAATGGAATACTGTATACCATAATCTGCTGAATATACTTTGTGACAACATAATGGAATCCTGAAAACTATTATCTGCTGACGATACATTGTGATATCATTATGGAATCCTGGATAATATTATCTGCTGACCATACATTGTGACATCATAAGGAATCCTGGAAAATATTATTTTCTGACCATACATTGTGACATCATAATGGAATACTGGATACCATAATCTGCTTAATATACTTTGTGACATCATAATTGAATCCTGAATACTATTATCTGCTGACCATACATTGTGACATCAAAATTAATCACTGTATACTATTATCTGATGACCATACATTGTGACATCATAATGGAATCCTAAATACTATTATCTGCTGACCATACATTGTGACATCATAATGGAATACTGGATACTATTTTCTGCTGACCATACATTGTGAATTCATAATGGTATCCTGGATACAATTATTTTCTGACCATACATTTTGACATAATAATGGAACCCCGGATACTATTATTTACTGACCATACATTGTGATATTACAATGGAATCTTGGATATTGTTATCTGCTGAACATACATTGTGACATCATAATGGAATCCGGGATGCTATTATTCGCTGACCGTACATTGTGACATCATAATGGAATCCTAGATACCATAATCTGCTGAATATACATTGTGACATCATAATGGAATCTTTAATAATATTATCTGCTGACCATACATTGTGATATCATAAAGGATCCCTGTATACTATTATTTGCTGACCATACATTGTGATATCATAATGGATCCCTGATACTATTATCTGCTGACCATACATTGTGACATCATAATGGAATCCTGTATACTATTATCTGCTGACCATACATTGTGACATCATAATGGAATCCTGGAAAATATTATTTTCTGACCATACATTGCGACATCAAAATTAATCACTGTATACTATAATCTGCTGACAATACTTTGTGACAACATATTGGAATCCTGAATACTATTATCTGCTGACCATACATTGTGACATCATAATGTATCCCTTTATACTATTATCTGCTATTCATACATCTTGACATCATAATGGAATTCTGGATACCATAATCTGCTTACTATTAGGGATGAGCGAACCCGAACTGTCTAGTTCGGGTTCGTACCGAATTTTGGGGTGTCCGTGACACGGACCCGAACCCGAACATTTTCGTAAAAGTCCGGGTTCGGGTTCGGTGTTCGGCGCTTTCTTATCGCTTTTTGAAAGGCTGCAAAGCAGCCAATCAACAAGCATCATACTATTTGCCCCAAGAGGCCATCACAGCCTTGCCTACTATTGGCATGGCTGTGATTGGCCAGTGCAGCATGTGACCCAGCCTCTATATAAGCTTGGGTCACGTAGCACTGCACGTCACTCTGCTGATACAAGTGAAGGGAGAGATTGCAGCTGCGACGTTAGGGCGAGATTAGGCAGTGATTAACTCCTCCTAAAGACTTCATTCAGTGATCGATCTACAGCTGTGGATCATTGAACTGCTGCTATTCAATTGCTCAGTGT
>NC_053397.1:87490354-87666843 GCF_905171765.1 Bufo bufo | reverse complement strand
CTGCTAACCCTGCCCTCAGAGGAGCTGGCCGTGACACAGCTGCGTTGGCGACCTCTTGCTCCTCCTCTGCCTTCACCTTGGGCTTCCACTTGTTCCCCTGTGACATTTGGGAATGCTCTCAGTAGCGTGTCTACCAATGTGCGCATGTACTCGCGCATCTTCCTATCACGCTCCAGTGCAGGAAGTAAGGTGGGCACATTGTCTTTGTACCAGGGATCCAGCAGGGTGGCAACCCAGTAGTCCGCACACGTTAAAATCTGGGCAACTCTGCTATCATTGCGCAGGCACTGCAGCATGTAGTCGCTCATGTGTGCCAGGCTGCCCAGAGGTAAGGACAAGCTGTCCTCTGTGGGAGGCGTATCATCATCGTCCTGCGTTTCCCCCCAGCCACGAACCAGTGATGGGCCCGAGCTGCGTTGGGTGCCACTCCGCTGTGAACATGCTTCATCCTCATCCTCCTCCACCTCCTCCTCATCCTCGTCCTCCTCGTCCTCCAGTAGTGGGCCCTGGCTGGCCACATTTGTAAGTGGCCTCTGCTGTTGCAAAAAACCTCCCTCTGAGTCACTTCGAAGAGACTGGCCTGAAAGTGCTAAAAATGACCCCTCTTCCTCCTCCTCCTCCTGGGCCACCTCCTCTTCTATCATCGCCCTAAGTGTTTTCTCAAGGAGACATAGAAGTAGTATTGTAACGCTGATAACTGCGTCATCGCCACTGGCCATGTTGGTGAAGTACTCGAAACAGCGCAACAGGGCAATAAGAAAAAAATAATTCAAATTCAGGCCTTTTTTACAGGCACCTAACACTATCTGGCTATCTATTTAGGTACCGTATTACACTAATACAGACACAGCAGTAACGACAGATTTAGCTGAATATAAATTGTAGGCCTAGTATTTAGGCCCTGGATGACAGGTATCCCTTTTACGGACAGAATTAGACTTGGAAATGCACGGTAGCGTGTGAAGTTATTGAGGGTGACCCTATCCGCACCTTCAATCTAATATACCCTTTTATGGATAGATTTAACCTTGGCTTGATACAGCAGAAACCACTGATTTAGGGAATTGCTAAGTTGGGAATTGTTTTTCAACCCAGAACAAAAACTGTGCTTTGGCGGACACTAAATAGATTGACCAGTCACAGCAGTAACAACAGATTTAGCTGAATATAAATTGTAGGCCTATTATTTAGGCGCTGGATGACAGGTATACGTTTACGGACAGAATTAGACTTGGAAATGCACGGTAGCGTGTTAAGGTATTGAGGATGACCCTATCAGCACCTTCAATCTAATATACCCCTTTATGGATAGATTTAAACTTGGCCTGATACAGCAGAAAACAATTATTTAGGGAATTGCTAAGTTTGGAATTGTATTCAACCCAGAACAAAAACTGTGCTTCGGCAGACAGCAGACAGTATTACAATTGGCTAGCCACAGCTGAAACACCAGATTTAGGGTACTGCTATTTTGGCAATTGTATTTTACCCCTCAATAAAATAGCAAGCACAGCCAAGCCCCTTATGTAGGATATAGCAAGAAAAAAACACACACTATTGATGGTTAAAAATGGACTTGGTGGCAGCTTGTGCTGGCGCACCACAAGACACAAAGTGGCCGACGATCACCCCAGACAAAAGTGACTGAAAAACGCTCTCGGCAGCCTTAAAACAGTGAGCAGTTGAATAGCTGAGGTTGTGTGATACACAGCTGTATATCGATCACTTCAGTAAATAAATCACTGCCTAATCTCGCCCTAACAGCAGCAGCTGCATCCTATCCCTACACTGATCAGAGCAGAGTGACGTGCGGCGCTACGTGACTCCAGCTTAAATAGAGGCTGGGTCACATGCTGCACTGGCCAATCACAGCCATGCCAATAGTAGGCATGGCTGTGATGGCCTCTTGGGGCAAGTAGTATGACGCTTGTTGATTGCCTGCTTTGCAGCCTTTCAAAAAGCGCCAAGAAAGCGCCGAACACCGAACCCAGACTTTTACGAAAATGTTCGGGTTCGCTCATCCTTACTTCTAAGCCTTCTGACATCCTAAAAAAATGTAATTACATTTACAAAATGATGCCAACATAAAGTAGACATATGGGGAATGATGATTGATAACTATTGTATGAGGTATTACTATCTGTCTTAAAAGTAGAGAAATTCAAATTTGGAGAATTGTGAATTTTTCCCAATTTTTTGTAAATTTGGGATAAAAAAAAAAAAAAGGAATAATATATTGACTAAAATTTACCGCTGTCATGAAGTACAATGTGTCACGAGTAAACAATCTCAGAATGGCATGGATAAGTAAAAGTGTCAAAAGGTGAAAACTGGCCTGGGGTTGAAAGGGTTATGGGCTGAATGTGAGATTAGACCTAGATTATGGCACAATTACTATGTAAGACTTTTACAAAAGTTTCAAAAATGTCACAACCTACACCAGACAACCCCCTGGTCTATTTTTACACATAAATGTGTAAACCACATTGCACTCACTCTAAATATATTATTTCATGAATTTGCTGCAGGCCCACGAAGCAAAGCCAGACTTAAAACTGACACATAGATAACTTTGGATGATAAATGTCCACCCATGTGTCTAGTGCATTCTTTCAGCTCTCCTAGTAGCCAAATGGCACAACTATTTTTGTAAGAAAAAGTATGTGAACCCTTTGGAATTATATGGATTTCTGCACAAATTGGTCATAAAATGTGATCTGATCTTCATCTAAGTCACAACAATAGACAATCACAGTCTTATTAAACTAATAACACACAAAGAATTAAATGCTACCATGTTTTTATTGAACACACCATGCAAACATTCACAGTGCAGGTGGAAAAAGTATGTGAACCCCTAGACTAATGACATCTCCAAGAGCTAATTGGAGTAAGGTGTCAGCCAACTGGAGTCCAATGAATGAGATGAGATTGGAGGTGTTGGTTACAGCTGCCCTGCCCTATAAAAAACACACACCAGTTCTGGGTTTTCTTTTCACAAGAAGCATTGCCTGATGTGAATG
This sequence comes from Bufo bufo, assembly GCF_905171765.1. NCBI lineage: Eukaryota > Metazoa > Chordata > Amphibia > Anura > Bufonidae > Bufo > Bufo bufo. The sequence goes on along the minus strand of NC_053397.1, from coordinate 87,663,820 downwards.
ATGCCTCACACAAAAGAGCTCTCAGAAGACCTACGATTAAGAATTGTTGACTTGCATAAAGCTGGAAAGGGTTATAAAAGTATCTCCAAAAGCCTTGCTGTTTATCAGTTCACGGTAAGACAAATTGTCTATAAATGGAGAAAGTTCAGCACTGCTGCTACTCTACCTAGGAGTGGCTGTCCTGTAAAGATGACTGCAAGAGCACAGCGCAGACTGCTTAATGAGGTGAAGAAGAATCCTAGAGTGTCAGCTAAAGACTTACAAAAGTCTCTGGCATATGCTAACATCCCTGTTAGCGAGTCTACGATACGTAAAACACTAAACAAGAATGGATTTCATGGGAGGATACCACAGAGGAAGCCACAAAAAAAAAATTTAATACACGTTTACAGTTTGCACACAAGCACCTGGATGTTCCACAGCAGTACTGGCAAAATATTCTGTGGACAGATGAAACGTTGAGTTGTTTGGAAGAAACACACAACACTATGTGTGAAGAAAAAGAGGCACAGCACACCAACATCAAAACCTCATCCCAACTGTGAAGTATGGTGGTGGGGGCATCATGGTTTGGGGCTGCTTTGCTGCGTCAGGGCCTGGACGGATTGCTATCATCGAAGGAAAAATGAATTCCCAAGTTTATCAAGACATTTTGCAGGAGAACTTAAGGCCATCTATCCACCAGCTGAAGCTCAACAGAAGATGGGTGTTGCAACAGGACAATGACCCAAAGCATAGAAGTAAATCAACAAGAGAATGGCTTAAACAGAAGAAAATACGCCTTCTAGAGTGGCCCAGTCAGAGTCCTGACCTCAACCCGATTTAGATGCTGTGGCATGACCTCAAGAAAGCGATTGACACCAGACATCCCAAGAATATTGCTGAACTAAAACAGTTCTGTAAAGAGAAATGGTCAAGAATTACTCCTGACCGTTGTGCACGTCTGATCTGCAACTACAGGAAACGTTTGATTGAAGTTATTGCTGCCAAAGGAGGTTCAACCAGATATTAAATCCAAGGGTTCACATACTTTTTCCACCTGCACTGTGAATGTTTACATGGTGTGTTCAATAAAACATGGTAACATTAAATTATTTGTGTGTTATTAGTTTAAGCAGACTGTGATTGTCTATTGTTGTGACTTAGATGAAGATCAGATCACATTTTATGACCAATTTGTGCAGAAATCCATATCATTCCAAAGGGTTCACATACTTTTTCTTGCAACTGTAAGGCTGGGTTCACACGGGCGTTGCGGGAAAATGTGCGGGTGCGTTGCGGGAACACCCGCGATTTTTCCGCGCAAGTGCAAAACATTGTAATGCGTTTTGCAATCGCGTGAGAAAAATCACGCATGTTTGGTACCCATGTTTGGTGTTTTGTAGATTGTATTATTTCCCCTTATAACATAGTTATAAGGGAAAATAATAGCATTTTGAATACAGAATGCATAGTAAACTAGCGCTGGAGGGGTTAAAAAAAAAAAAAAAACTAATTTAACTCACCTTAGTCCACTTGATCGCGTAGCCCGGCATCTCCTTCTGTCTCCTTTGCTGAACAGGACCTGTGGTGAGCATTAATTATAGGTAAAGGACCTGTGGTGACGTCACTCCGGTGATCACATGATCCATCACCATGGTAAAAGATCATGTGATGGATCATGTGATCACCGGAGTGACGTCAGCAAAGGTCCTTTACCTGTAATTAATGCTCACCACAGGTCCTGTTCAGCAAAGGAGACAGAAGGAGATAATGATCGGGTCTCCATCCCCATCGTCTCCTAGCAACCGTGCGCGAAAATCGCACCGCATCCGCACTTGCTTGCGGATGCTTGCGATTTTCACGCAACCCCATTCACTTCTATGGGGCCTGCGTTGCGTGAAAAACGCAGAATATAGAACATGCTGCGATTTTCACGCAACGCACAAGTGATGCGTGAAAATCACTGCTCATGTGAACAGCCCCATACAAATGAATGGGTCGGTATTCAGCGCGGGTGCAATGCGTTCACCTCCCGCATCGCATCCGCGCGGAATACTCGCCCGTGTGAAAGGGGCCTAAGTCTGAAAGATCTGCTTTAGGGCCCATTGACATGACCATATAGCCATGGTGCCCGTATTGCAGACCTCAAATTGTGGTCCACAATACACGGGCACTGGCCATGTGAACTCCGTGCTGCGGATGCGGACCCATTGACTTGAACGGGTCTGTGATCTGCAAAATACAGCAAAAGATAGGACATGTCGAAGCAGACACACGGAAACACTCGGAAGCGCTTCTGTGAGCTTTCGGATCCATGCTTCCACGCCACAAAAGATAGGATATGTCTTATCTTTTGCTGTATTTTGTGGATCAAGGACCCATTCAAGTCAATGGGTCCACACCGCAGCACAGAGTTCAAATGGCTGGTGCCAATGCATTGTGGAAAGCTATTTGCGGTCTGTAACACGGGCATGGCGACCATATGGTTCTGTGAAAGAGCCCTTAATTACAGTTTTGAGAAATCATAGTTGTGAATCATACAGAACATAAAAATGATATTTAAAAGTATGTGCATGGAAGGGGATTGCACCATTAAATAATTTTCACACACTTCATTAAAGCTCTGTCTACAGTGCAGCTCAGTGCCGCTAAATGCACACAGCAGGCTTGTTTAAATATGATGCTGATTTTCAGCAAGAAACATTAACTTTGATCTATGAAGAATGTTTAAAGCTCTCTAGGTGGTCCTCATTACTGATCCACTCTGATCTCTTACTATCCCACTTGTAAAGACCACTAGAACTCATTATTGCTCTGATCAGACATATACCATGTCCCCTGGGAACTTGTGTGGAGGAGATTCAAAGAGGCAGGACCAAAGTGCAAAGTGTACTAATGGCAGTGCCATGTTTAAGGGGTCAGTCTCTCAACACATTAAAATGTTCCACTTGCAATGAAAGGTTTATATGATCACTTTTGCTCACATAATTATGGTAAAATATAAATATTTTATTTGTCTTGATTTATTAGTGTTTCTCCAAGCTGGGAAAGAAGGTGTGTAGATAAAAATAATATTTGTATTTATGGTTTAGAGTTTAGATATCATTTCACACTATAGTAGCTGCATGTTGTATGTGTGTGTATATAGATTGGATCAGAAGGGATATACTGTAGGTATTTGTAATACCCCAGAGCAGTATTACCATTTCTTCACCCTGCTACTGCCTCTAATGTGCTAACCATAACGTCATCTGTGTATTTATTCCAGGTCCTCTTACACTGTGCATTAATTGATCTGCTATGTAACTGTTAATTCTTGCATTACTTATTGTTATATGCCTGGTTCACCAGCAGGTAGCAGCAGATATATGGCAGAGAGATCTTTAGATAGAATGGAACTTACCATTCCCTTCTCCCTGTAATGGTCACGTCCACACACACACAGGGGGAAGGATAGTGACCACTGCGCTCCACCCTCACCCCTGGCCCTGCCTACTTGCCTCACGAGCCCTTATGACAGGGGACAACTGGACGACAGTTCCTTACTTAGGATATGTGCAGGGAAGAGAGACAAGACAAAATACGGAACGTGAACGGACCGGCTCAGAACCAAGAGAGCTACACAGTACAAAGGGTTAAGCAAAGAATGATCAGGAAAAGCCGGGGTCAAATACCAGGAGAGTAGAGAAGTACCAGAGGAGTCTGCAAAGAGTAGTCAGGTGGGAGACGAGGTCACAATACCAGGAGGGATGCGCAGTACAGGAGGAGCAGGCAAAGGATCGTCAGGGAACAGGATCAGGTGAGTATTCAATAGTCCAACGAATAGCCAGGAACCTAGAATTAACAGGTAACCTGTGGCCAGCAGGCTGCCTGTATTTATAGCGGGGTCTGAGGGTCATGTGACGTGGCCAGTGTCACATGACCGACAGACAGACAAGTCGAGCACCGAGTGATCAGCTCGGCGCTCAAGGCAGACCTAGGAGCAGGGAGCCTCCCAGCTAGCAACGCCGCCCTGGGAACGAGGCCAAACACAGATCCTCACTCCCGCAGCTAAGCAGCAGGTCTGCGGCTGATGGGAGACCGAGTGCGCCTTTGGCACCCCGTGACACTCCCCCTTTTGGATAGACGTGGGCGAGTCCCGTTTCCTTCCAAGGGAGGGGCTGCAGGAAGTTTTCAGTCAGTCTGAGTGCAGTCTTAGTCTAGTGCATAGTGTTGCGAAGGGGTCAACAGCCAAAGGCACCCACTCCAAAGGTACCTGTCACAATACTAATGGAATACTGCTGGAATCCAATGGCAGGGACAACGCCTGAACATAGGAAGCACTGGAGTCTTGAACAGGCGGTAGCAGGATAGAAGGATAAAGTTGAGCCAGGCAGGCGGAGCTGTTACCAGTAGCAACGATGCAGAATTGAAGGATAAAGCAGAGCCAGGCAGGCAGAGCCGTTACCAGTAGCAATGATGCAGGATTGAAGGATGAAGCAGGGATGAGGTCAGACGAGCAATGTGTCGGGGCACGCGGCACAGGATAGTAGAAAGGCAATCCGGGTCAGCAACAGGAGGTAGCAGGGTAAACCGCAAGGAGGAGGAACAAACCGGAGAGCAAGTTCCAAGCGAGAGAACTGCACAAGCAAGAGCTCGAATACAATACTCAAGCAATTAGTAACAGGCTTGAGAGGTTTAAATGTGAAACAGGAAGTAAGATGGCACCCAGCTGAGGCACAATCTACCATCTTAAATGAGGCAAAACCTGAGGGCAAGACAATCTGAACTAAACAGACATAGCAGGATGATTCCTGACAGTACTAGAACAGCCCTAAAGTCCAGCGACCAGACAAAAGCCGAGTTTATAACTTTATAAAAGTCTGGACTCAGCTATTTCTCCACCTCCATCTTTAAACTCCCCTTTATTGCTTCAGGAGCCTAACCCTGGGGAGCAAACGTATCCAGTTAGGAGCACCATGTCACACACAGAAAACTATTCACACTCGGCATTCCGATAAACCTGGGGGGTGGCATGTTGCATATTTAATGCAGTTTAATTGACTTGAATCATCCCTAATTTTCTACTACTACTACTAATGATCTACTGGTATAGAAGCCCCTCTCTTTTGAGATCAGTGAAGCTAACCACATTACGTTTGTGTAATTTGGATTTTCTGTACACCACTGTCACCAAGTAATGTGACAAATAGAGAGAATACGAGTACAGAAGAAAGCTTTGAGTATTAGCCCCTACTCCTGCTTCTTGCTAACTTTCCAAATGTAAGACTGTTTGCAAAGTTACTTCATTTTTCATTTTAGGAACATAAGGACACTAAAGAATTGTGCTGGTGAATGTGGACATAAGGGGAAATCTATCAAGGACTGTACTCCAGAATTCTGCCTTCAAAAAGTCACAAGTAGGGGTTGTGCAACTTTTTGGGGTCAATTGCAAAAAACTTTTGAAACTTTTTGAGCACTGCCAGATACAGAATTGGAGTGAAAATTAAATTAGAATTTCAGAACAGCTCACTTTCATGCCACATTTATGAAAGTGTGACTTTTTAAAAAGCTTTTTTTTTTAAAAGTCGCAACTCCATTCCGTGCATCCCCAGGCGTACTTTTATTGGAATAGATGCAACTATATTGCACTTCCACCAAATGTATTATTGCAGTGTGCAATTTTCATAAATTTGGTGCAGGTTCACATAGCAACTCAAGTCTAAAAACTGATCTATAATGTACCTACAATGATAAATACCTCCATAGCGTTTAAAAGGAATATGTCATCAGAAAATTGTATACTGTTTAAATCAATGGGGTCATTTATCAAAGTGGTGTAAAGTAGAACTGCTTTAGTTGCCCATAGCAACCAATCTGTCACCGCCAGATCTCTGAGAAGTTCTGACAGACGTTCTTCAGTACCTCCTGCATGATGTTCTTTTGTTTTGCTTTCGCTTTGACATCTCTTCTCCCTCTGCCAGCTGTCATCTATTAGCAGTGATTGCTTCCCTTTATATCTCCTCCCATACTGCTTCACTTTTCGGTTTATACTACTTCCTGGATTGTGTTCACTGCTTGAAGTTGCTACTGCTGGTATCTCAGATAAGTCTATTTCTGTATTTGTGTTTTCCTGTTGGCTTGATTGTAGGTGACCCTGACTCCCTCCGTATTAAGTGCAGGGAGCCGGTGGTCGTGTCCCCTCACTATTATAGTGTTTGCAGGTGTCACTCAGTCGAGGTACGTGGACATGCAACTTTCTATCATTGAGATCTTTGCATGGGCTGAGCAGTCAGGGAGAGCTCTAGGGCTTTAATAGGGCTCACCCTTTTGTTCCTTAGTTTGGGATCAAGTCAGTCGGATCTTTATTTGTTACTTCTTGTTTTCTGCAACACCATCCGTGACGTTATAAACCGCCAAAACCGTCTTAAGCATGAATCCGGTTTCAGCCTTGATTGACCACATGCGGGGTCTTTCACTGGAGGTAGCAGATCTCCGTAAGACTGTCTCTCAGTTTCAGGTGACCGTTTCTGCTTGCGTTCATGGAATTTGTTCTGAGCCTAAAATCCCGCTTCCGGATATGTTCTCCGGGGGTAGTGAGAATTTTGTTCGTTTTAGAGAGGCTTGCAAACTCCATTTTCACCTACTTCCCCATTCCTCTGGTGATGAGGAGCGGAGGGTGGGGATCATCATCTCGCTGCTCAGGGATAACGCTCTGTCCTGGGCCTTTACACTGCTGGTCGGGGCGCAGCCCCTCCGTTCAGTGGATGAATTTTTTGCAGCCCTGGGTCAGATATATGATGATCCGGATCGTATTGCTCTGGCTGAATCTAAACTGCGTCTTTTATGCCAGGGTAAACAGTCCGCAGAGATATACTGTTCAGAATTTCGGAGATGGGCAGCTGATACTGGTTGGAATGATGTTGCACTCCGAAGTCAATTTTGCCATGGTCTTTCAGAGGGATTGAAATATGCATTTGCCTTTCATGAGAGACCTACCTCCTTGGAGTCTGCCATGTCTCGGGCTGTCCGTATTGACAGGCGTATTAGAGAGAGAGGAGAGATCACTCCTTCCTGTCATACTCAGTCCAAGGACAGTGGGGTGGTCTCATTCAGTGCGCAGGAGCCTCAGTCTCTCTCAATCCCCTCTGAGCAGGAGCCCATGCAGCTGGGTTTGCTTGCCTCTAACAATAGAGGATTCAGCTCTCAGAGGAGGGTTTGTTTCTGTTGTGGAGGTATAAATCATTTGGCAAATGTTTGTCCCTCTAGGAGATTCAGGGAGTTTTTTGAGAGTAATAAAGAAACAAAAAGAAAAAAGTCCTCTAAGAACGTTCCATCTGTTACTATTGGCAAGGTTGATGTGGAAATTGAAGGTTTTCCGTTTGCTTGTAGTTCCCGTTTTGTCCTACCTGCCATGGTGGCGCTAGAGAGAAAGAACATTGTTTGTGAGATTTTTGTAGATAGTGGAGCAGCTGTCAATCTCATTGATAATCAATTTGCTATAACACATGGTTTCCAGGTATGCACTTTGGGAAAGGACATACCTGTTTTTGCTATTGATTCAGCTCCACTTTCTCAAAAATCGTTAAAAGGCATAGTTCACAATATCCATTTGACTGTGAGTGATGCTCATGTTGAGGATGTGTCATGTTTCGTCCTAAGCGGGTTACCTACTCCTCTAGTGTTGGGTCTACCCTGGCTCACTAAACATAACCCCACCATTGATTGGCAAGCGAGGCAAATAAATGGTTGGAGTGACTTTTGCAGAGAGAATTGCCTTTCGGCGTCTCTTTCAGAGGTTTCTACTAAGACTGTACCATATTTTCTCTCAGAATTTTCTGATGTGTTTTCTGAGAGTGGTGTTCAGGAGCTGCCCCCTCACTGGGAGTACGATTGCCCTATTAATCTCATCCCAGGCGCCAAGCTGCCTAAATCTCGTTTATACAATCTCTCCCAACCTGAAAGGGTCGCTATGCGTACTTATATCTCTGAGAGCCTGAGAAAGGGACACATACGACCCTCGAAGTCACCTGTTGCCGCTGTTTTTTTTTTTGTTAAGAAAAAAGATGGTTCTTTAAGACCATGTCTGGATTTCAGGGAGCTGAACAGTATCACAATTCGGGACCCTTATCCGCTTCCTCTGATCCCGGACCTGTTTAACCAGATTGTTGGGGGCTAAAGTTTTTTCCAAGTTTAATTTAAGAGGGGCATACAACCTGGTCAGGGTCAGAGACGGGGACGAATGGAAGACGGCCTTCAATACCCCTGAGGGCCATTTTGAGAATTTGGTTATGCCTTTTGGTTTGATGAATGCTCCAGCCGTCTTTCAACATTTTGTGAACAGCATTTTTTATCATTTAATGGGGAAATTGGTACTAGTGTATCTAGATGACATTTAGATTTTTTCTCCTGATTTCAAAACTCATAGGGACCATCTACGTCAGGTCTTGCTCATTCTGCGGGAGAATAAATTGTACGCTAAACTGGAAAAATGTGTGTTTGCGGTTCCAGAAATTCAATTTCTGGGTTTTCTTCTCTCCGATTCTGGTTTTCGCATAGACCCCGAGAAGGTCCGCGCTGTGCTTGATTGGGAGCTTCCTGAGAATCAGAAGGCGCTGATGCGCTTTTTGGGTTTTGCCAATTATTACAGGAAGTTCATTTTGAATTATTCCTCTGTTGTTAAGCCACTCACTGATATGACTAGAAAGGGGGTAGATTTTTCCTCCTGGTCGGTAGAGGCGCGTAAGGGCTCTTTCACACCTGCGTTGTTGTGTTCCGGCATAGAGTTCCGTCGTCGGGGCTCTATGCCGGAAGAATCCTGATCAGGATTATCCTAATGCATTCTGAATGGAGAGAAATCCGTTCAGGATGCATCAGGATGTCTTCAGTTCCGGAACGGAACGTTTTTTGGCCGGAGAAAATACCGCAGCATGCTGCGCTTTTTGCTCCGGCCAAAAATCCGGAACACTTGCCGCAAGGCCGGATCCGGAATTAATGCCCATTGAAAGGCATTGATCCGGATCCGGCCTTAAGCTAAACGTCGTTTCGGCGCATTGCCGCATCCGACATTTAGCTTTTTCAGAGTGGTTACCATGGCTGCCGGGACGCTAAAGTCCTGGCAGCCATGGTAAAGTGTAGCGGGGAGCGGGGGAGCAGTGTACTTACCGTCCGTGCGGCTCCCGGGGCGCTCCAGAGTGACGTCAGGGCGCCCCAAGCTCATGGATCATGTGATCACATGGATCACGTCATCCATGCGCATGGGGCGCTCTGACGTTATTCTGGAGCGCCCCGGGAGCCGCACGGACTGTAAGTATACCGCTCCCCCGCTCCCCGCTCCTACTATGGCAACCAGGACTTTAATAGCGTCCTGGGTGCCATAGTAACACTGAACGCATTTGGAAGACGGTTCCGTCTTCAAATGCTTTCAGTACACTTGCGTTTTTCCGGATCCGGAGTGTAATTCCGGCAAGTGGAGTACACGCCGGATCCGGACAACGCAAGTGTGAAAGAGGCCTAAGGCCTTTTCTAGTATCAAAGAGAGTTTTGCTTCAGCTCCCATCTTGGTACAACCTGATATCTCTCTGCCCTTCATTGTTAAGGTGGATGCTTCTGAGGTGGGTGTGGGTGCGGTCTTATATCAGGGTCCCTCTCCTGCCAAATGGCGACCGTGTGCCTTTTTCTCGAAGAAACTCTCCTCCGCAGAGAGAAATTACGATGTGGGAGATAGGGAGTTGTTGGCAATCAAGTTAGCTTTTGAGGAATGGCGCCATTGGCTAGAGGGAGCCAGACACCCTATTACCGTGTTTACCGACCATAAGAATCTGGCCTATTTGGAGTCAGCCAAGCGTCTGAACCCGAGACAGGCCAGATGGTCTTTGTTCTTTTCAAGGTTTAATTTTGTTGTCACGTTCCGCCCTGGGGTTAAGAATGTGAAGGCGGATGCCCTGTCACGTTGTTTTCCGGGAGGGGGGAACTTTGAAGACCCGGGTCCCATTTTGGCTGAAGGGGTGGTTGTGTCTGCTCTTTATCCTGAATTGGAGGCAGAGGTTCATGCAGCCCAGGCAGAGGCTCCTGATCTTTGTCCTCCTGGGAGGTTGTTTGTGCCTCTCGCTTTACGACACAAGGTTTTTAAGGAGCACCATGATACTGTCCTTGCTGGGCACCCGGGGGGTAGAGCCACAGTGGATCTCATTGCTCGGAGATTCTGGTGGCCGGCTCTTCGTAAGTCGGTTGAGGGTTTTGTGGCAGCCTGCGAGACCTGCGCTCGTGCCAAAGTCCCTCATTCACGACCATCAGGTCCTCTCCTTCCGTTACCCATTCCTTCCCGTCCTTGGACACATCTGTCCATGGACTTCATTACGGACCTGTCTCGTTCCTCGGGGAAGACTGTGATTCTGGTGGTGGTGGACCGCTTTAGCAAAATGGCACATTTTATTTATTTTCCTGGGTTGCCCAATGCTAAAACGCTGGCGCAGGCATTTATTGAACACATTGTCAAATTGCATGGTATTCCTTCAGACATAGTCTCTGATAGGGGCACGCAGTTTGTTTCCAGATTCTGGAAGGCTTTCTGTTCTCGCTTGGGGGTTCGGTTGTCATTCTCTTCTGCTTTCCACCCGCAGTCGAATGGCCAGACGGAGCGCGTCAATCAGAAACTGGAGACATATCTGCGCTGTTTTGTGGCGGAGAATCAGGAGGATTGGTGTTCTTTTCTCTTCCTTGCTGAGTTTGCTTTAAATAACCGTCGTCAGGAGTCCTCTGATAAGTCACCATTTTTTGGTGCATATGGGTTTCATCCGCAGTTAGGGACATTCTCTGGAGAGGGGGCTTCTGGTTTACCTGATGAGGAGAGATTCTCCTCGTCTTTGTCATCTATTTGGCAAAAGATTCAGGATAATCTAAAGAGCATGAGTGAGAGATATAAGCGTGTGGCGGATAAGAGACGTGTGCCTGGTCCGGACCTGAATGTTGGTGATCTGATGTGGTTGTCTACTAAGAATATCAAATTGAAGGTTCCCTCCTGGAAGTTGGGTCCTAAGTTTATTGGGCCTTACAAATCTTGTCCGTCATCAATCCCGTTGCCTACCGTCTTGATCTTCCTCAGACTTGGAAGATCCATAATGTTTTTCACAAGTCCCTATTAAAACCTTATGTCCAACCCACTGTACCCTCCTCTTTGCCTCCTCCTCCGATTGTGGTTGATGACAATCTTGAATTTCAGGTCTCTAGGATTGTGGACTCTCGTATTGTCCGCGGTTCTCTTCAGTACCTCGTTTATTGGGAGGGTTATGGTCCTGAGGAGAGGATGTGGGTTCCAGTGGTGGACATTAAGGCCACTCGTCTTTTCTCAGAGCATTCCATAGGTCTCATCCTGAGAAGGTGGGCTCTGAGTGTCCGGAGTCCACTCGTAGAGGGAGGGGTACTGTCACCGCCAGATCTCTGAGAAGTTCTGACAGACGTTCTTCAGTACCTCCTGCATGATGTTCTTTTGTTTTGCTTTCGCTTTGATATCTCTTCTCCCTCTCCCAGCTGTAATCTATTAGCAGTGATTGCTTCCCTTTATATCTTCTCCCATACTGCTTCACTTTGCGGTTTATACTACTTCCTGGATTGTGTTCACTGCTTGAAGTTGCTACTGCTGGTATCTCAGATAAGTCTATTTCTGTATTTGCGTTTTCCTGTTGGCTTGATTCTAGGTGACCCTGACTCCCTCCGTTTAAGTGCAGGAAGCCGGTGGTCGTGTCCCCTCACTATTATAGGGTTTGCAGGTGTCACTCAGTCGAGGTACGTAGACATGCAACTTTCTATCATTGAGATCTTTGCATGGGCTGAGCAGTCAGGGAGAGCTCTAGGGCTTTAATAGGGCTCACCCTTTTGTTCCTTAGTTTGGGATCAAGTCAGTCGGATCTTTATTTGTTACTTCTTGTTTTCTGCAACACCATCCGTGACACAATCAGATTCCACCTTTCTTTTTTCAAAGGACCTGTCAAAAAAAAAAGAAGTGGAATCTGATTGGTTGCTATGGGCAACTAAGCCTGTTCTATTTTACACCACTTTGATAAATTACCCCACAAGTTTTTATGTAAATCGTTTATTTTAGAATCTATATTTCGAAAAACATGCTAAGATCCTGCATTTTTCACACTGGCTATCTAAGTCTAATAACAGACACTTCCTGTTCTGTAGAGATCAATTTTCAGCAGTTACAGTATCTTACTGTGACAAATATCACCTATATATATAGATAACACTGGATCTACCATTCAGAATAGGTGATGGCCACAGCTTATCTACTACCCCTCCCTGTACAGTGACCTCTGCTCAGGTGACAGGTCTAGAAAAACAATGTACTTGAACAACAGAAGCGGATCCCCATGGCAGTAACCAGAGTCCCTGTTCTGTATTCATCTGCCAATTTTTCCACTGTCAACAAAAATCAACTGATCTGATGTGTATCTCCACAGCCCTGGGTATGTCGGTGAGTGATTCCACAATGTACTAGGAATGTACCCGGCCTTGTGGAAAGAGTATTGAGGAGTGATGTCCCTGGTAAAGGAAAATGCATGTAATTTGCTTAAAACACATAGGACTGTTTTGACGAACACCGGTATCCTTAGCACTAGTGACTTTACAGAGCTCTCTAGGAGAGGCACATTACTAGTAGTGAAGGACGAACATTGGCCGGGATGATTCTCGAACGCGCGTTCGTAATAAAATGTTTGCAAATCGCGCGTTCGCGGCGGGCCCCGTACACTTTAATGGCAGGCGAACCTGAAAAACCTTCAGGTCATATTTGCAGCCAGCAAACACTTACTAGAAGTACACAAATAGTCCCACAAACATAGACAATGATATACCACAGGGGGATCATTGGCAAAAATTCCCACAAAAGATATGTATTTTTATAAGGGGCCATTTTTATGCGTCTTAAAGGGAAACTCTCAAAAATGTGCCCTGCTAGAGCCTAGAAAATTTTTAGTTCCTATCGGTTTGATGTATACAAATATGCAGCACTCCACGTTTTTGTATCCTGCAGAGTCCATTAAAAAATGCATCCGTTATCATAATTTTTTTTTTTTACCATGGAACTGTATGTTGAACGGATGCCACTGTACGGCATCAGTCTGAGGCATCTGCTAACGCATACCTTTTTGTTATGCATTAAATGGATGGCAAATATAGGATGTGAACCCAGTCCTAGTGTCAGAATAGGCACCAGTACACATCAAAGCAGCGTGGCGGAGAGGGGAGGCCGCCGTGTACTGACAGAGCGCTAACTGGTCCTGGTGGTCAGGGATGAGGACTGTGTTTCCATAGGATCATTTTCTACTGGGAAATACAGGGCACAATATAATACACTAGAATCTATATAATATAAAGATATTAGCCCTACCCCAAATAATAATACAATTAGTTGGTCATTTATTATATACAGTAGAAATACGTCTATGTTAGGCGTATTTCTAACACAGATTGTGGCGCAAAGGTCCTTAGCACTGCAATCTGCATATTTTTCCCGCTCATGCCAGGTCTAAAAAAGGATGGTGTGGGCAGAGGAATACAGTTATGTCTATCCAGTTATTGGATACATACATTGACCGGATAACACCTCTGTACAGTGAATGGATAACACTGCCATACCGTGACCGGATAAAAGGGTATAAGAGAGCACAGTACAGGGAATGACTAGGGGCACTGCACAGGGTGTGGTAAAGGGTACAATTCAGGGTACAAGGGGCACAGTACGGTGTGGGGGGCACAGTCACATTACCCTGTGACATTAGAAGGTCCTTATGGTGAATGCGGTTCATACGCCACCATAATGAGAGGCAGAGGAGTAAGACAGGAGTGTGATTATGTAGCTAGAGATAAAAAATTTAACTTTCGGCCAGTACAGGCCCCAAAAATTATCCAATAAGCATTCAACTGACAGCAAAGAACTTTTGATCCTGTGGCTGGAGGTACATTAGGCGGTCACAGGATAAATATGAAACTGTCAACTACTACAGGCCTCAAAAATTAGGCATTCACCTGACATAAAAGGCCTTTTATGTCGCTGTATATACATAAGGCAAGGACCATTCTTTGTTCTGTGTGGTGGCGGATATGTGTGGGCTGGCATGAGGAAATTCAATTACACGTGGTCAACACAGGTGTTTAATGCATCCGAGATCCATGCCTCATTCATTTTAAAAAATGTAAGGTAGTCCACACTGTTGTGAGCTAGGCGAGTGCGCTTATCAGTCAAGATCCCCCCTGCTGCACTGAACGTCATTTCGGACAGGACACTCGACGAGGGGCAAGCCAAGAGTTCCATGGCAAATTGTGCCAGCTCTGGCCACAGTCTTGGTAACCACGGGCGAATCTAAATTCCCCTCGGTCAGGAGGGGAACGTAGAGACAAAAAGAGAGAAGGGTGGGGGGCGCACAATAGGGTAGTATGTTCAGAACAACCTGAATTGTTAAATAAATAGAGGTGCTCACCTTAAAGGGTTGTGCAATAATAGACACAACTCTATTGTAGGTATGTAGATAGATAGATATATATATAAATCTTTAGGATCCGTGAGTGCAGCCGCAGAAGAAGTGTCTTTAGGATCGGGTGCCCAATCCCCCAAAGGGTGCTTGTAGTAGAAAGGTTCTGATCAGGTGCAAGATTACAGGTTCCAATACGTCTCTTGTTGGTGAATCTTCTTTTATTTAGATCATAATTAAAAGATATGTAAAAACAACGCGTTTCGGGGCTCAAACTGTCCCCTTCATCAGGTTAACAATCACAATAACTAGTAGTAAGATACAGGTTTATATAGATGAAAAAAACGCCAAAAAACAACAACAAATTACCTGAGGGCTGCACACAGATGGGAGGGGCTAGTCCCAGGTATACTGTCACATATTATAATAAAGCTTTTTAACTTTTAAACCTCAGTGTATATATACTTGGTTATTGCTAGTGATGCAATGGTGGGACAATGTCGATATTGAGTTAGCGATTATAAGAAACCTATACTGTATATAATGCGGCCGGTAAACTCAGGTCACATGACCGCTACACTGCGGTCATGTGATAGGGGCAGGCCGGCTGCTGTATTCAGTGAGCGCCTGGCGCATGCGCTCTGTTCCCTTGTGACTCCTCTTTGGGCCGCCCGGTCATGTGATCGCAAGACTCGCGATCACATGGCCGGTATCCATGACTGCAGGGACGCTTTTGTGGAGCATAACCGAGCGCAGTGCCCAGGGGCCATCCCACTCAGCGCGATATTGTGATGTGGAACGGGACGGTAGCATATATCTGGGGATTCAGTATGTGAATATACAAGGGGAGGCCACACCAGCACTGAATAAATTAATGAATAAATGAATAAATAAGTACATACATTCATACTAATGGGCTCCTAAAAATGAACCACTATTCATATAGTATAAAAATATATATATATAAAAAAATATATATATATATAAAAATATAAAACTATACATAAATGAATGAACATACATATATCTGTAAAAATTTAAAAATAGTAATAAATAGAGATACATTAAATGTTAGTAGTGTTATGATAGATATAAAAAGAATATAGTTAAATATGGTTAAATATGCCCTCAGTCGTGATGAATAAAATTAATCAATAAAATTATCTAAACACCCAAAGGGGGGGGGGGGGGGGAGAATATGTTTCAATTACTGGTTCTTGGCTTTTTTTATAGATTGATCTCAAAAGCTTTGTTAAGGCCATATGGATTCAGACTATTCAACTTAAAGATCCAGTACATTTCCCTACGTCTAATGTACTGGGTATCTTTATATAGGTGACTCGGAATTTGTTCAATTGGGGTCACCTTGAATCCGGCTGAACTACCCTCATGGTGTTCTGCAGCGTGTCTGGATACGCTGTGTTTCCAATATTTTTTCTTTATATTTGATCTGTGTTTATTCAGTCGGTTCCGCAGTGTTTGAATCATACGCCCCACATACTGCAGATTGCATGGACATTCTAAGAGATATATGACGTGGCTGGATTCACAGTTTAGGCTGCTCATAATGGGGAATGACTCCTTGCTAACTCGACTGTAAAAAATGGATGTTTGGCATATACTGGAGCAGCATAGACATCTTTTGTGTCCGCACTCAGAGCTGCCTTTGGGGACGGTGGAATCGTGTTTCTCAGAATGATATGTAACGGGATTCAACTTTCTGGGTGCAAGAATGTTTTTGAGGGTACGCGCTCTCTTGTACGTGAGTTTTGGGAATTCTGGAATGATTTTATTTAAAATGGGGTCTCTTTTTAAAATATGCCAGTGTTTTTCTAAAACCACTTTAATCGACATATGGTTTTGGTTATAAGTAGTGATAAAATTGCAACTGCATTTCTCGAAGCTGTTATCTTTCCTCTTTTTGGGGGCTGGAAACAGACATTCATCTTGGCTGAGTTCTGTGGCCTTTGCTATTGCGCCAGAAATAATATTAGGGGGATAGCCTTTTTGAGTGAACCTGGAGGTCAGAATATCACACTGTTGGTTGAAGTCATCTTCACGAGTACAATTTTGTCTAAGTCGTTTGAATTGACTGAAGGGGATGTTCGCCTTCCATTTCCTATAATGTGTGCTCTTGAAGTCTAGATAGCTATTGCTATCGACCTTTTTGAAAAAGGTGCGTGTATTTATTTTACTGTCCTGAATAAAAATTTATAGATCCAGAAACTCAGTTTTTTCATTGTTGTATGTGCCAGTGAAAGAGATTCCCCAGTCATTGTTGTTAAGGTAAGAAATGAACTTATCAATAGATGCTGGGTCCCCATTCCAAATAAGAATCAGATCGTCGATGTATCTGCGGAAAAAGACAATATTGTTGTTGGCCCAGAAGCTTGAGTGGTATATGAATTCCTCCTCAAATGCCCCCATGAATAGATTCGCGAAACTGGACGCAAAGCGCGTCCCTATAGCGGTCCCACGTATTTGTTTGTAGATGTCATTTTGGAATGTGAACACGTTATGCGTTAGTATAAATTCAATGCCCCTCATGATAAATGCCTTTTGTGTGGCAGGCATTTTTGAATCATTATCCAAAAAACTGGATGTACACTTCATGCCCAAGTCGTGGGAGATGTTCGAATATAGTGCCGAAACATCCAAAGTCACCCAATAATAGCCATCCAACCACTTAATGTCTTTAAGGAGAGAGATGAGGGATGCAGAGTCTCTCAGATGGGATTTTAGATCAAGAACATGTTTCTGTAGGTAGATGTCAATATAGTGTGACAAATTCCGGGTGAGGGAAGAGACTCCTGATATTATGGGTCTACCCGGCGGGTTCTGGATGTCCTTGTGGATCTTAGGGAGATGGTAAAAAATAGCTGGTGCTGATTCTTTTACCATAATGTATTCCCTCTCTTTCTTATTTAGACAGAGATCTGCGTATTTTATTAGAGTCTGAAATTCTTCTATGTGCATTTCAGAGGGGTCACAGTCAAAGGGTAGATAGTATTTATCGTTGGATAAAATATTTAGAGCTTCCTTCACATAGTCTTCACGGTTCTGGATGACAATACACCCCCCCCCCTTATCGGCATTTCTGATAATTAGGTCGGTATCTGATTGTAGCTTCTTTAGGGCTAATTTCTCTGATAATTTCATGTTTTGTCTTATTTCTGGTTTAAAGTTGATATCCCTAAAATCATTGGAAACCACAGAATAAAAAGTGTCAAGGAAATTGATGGTGGTTTCAAACCAGAGGGTAATGCTACAATTTGTTCTGTGTCCGAGGATGTAGTGTTTTGCTCTAGTTTCGGCCCAGTGTTAAAATTTTCTTTTATCTTGAAGTGCCTTTTGAGGGTAAGTTTTTTGATATACCGATTCAAATCGGAAAGAGATCGAATTCTTCAATTTTGCTAGTGGGGCAGAAGGAAAGTCCTTTGGACAATACCACAACTTCATTTGGTGTCAGTACATGACTGGACAGGTTAAAGATGCCATGAGAAAGAGGGGATGTATCTAGTTTGGGAATCAATATTGGCTGCGAGGGGTGGGGATTCTTCTTTTTGCGTTGACCTGCTCTACAGCCTCTCCTTGATCTTTTCTTTTTACAGATTTGTGGCCTAGTGGGCGAAAAAAATTGGCTATATTGGTGGTTTTCGGATTTTTTGGGATAAAATGGACCGTAGTAGGACGGATGAGGGGAGGGAGATCTAAAAAAGATACCATGGATGTAGAGGGGCCAGCTGTACAACATTCTATAGCCGGTCACACTATATTGACATCTACCTACAGAAACATGTTCTTGATCTAAAATCCCATCTGAGAGACTCTCCATCCCTCATCTCTCTCCTTAAAGACATTAAGTGGTTGGATGGCTATTATTGGGTGACTTTGGATGTTTCGGCACTATATTCGAAAATCTCCCACGACTTGGGCATGAAGTTTTTTGGATAATGATTCAGAAATGCCTGCCACACAAAAGGCATTTATCATGAGGGGCATTGAATTTATACTAACGCATAACGTGTTCACATTCCAAAATGACATCTACAAACAAATACGTGGGACCGCTATGGGGACGCTCTTTGCGCCCAGTTTCGCGAATCTATTCATGGGGGCATTTGAGGAGGAATTCATATACCACTCAAGCTTCTGGGCCAACAACAATATTGTCTTTTTCCGCAGATACATTGACGATCTGATTCTTATTTGGAATGGGGACCCAGCATCTATTGATAAGTTCATTTCTTACCTTAACAACAATGACTGGGGAATCTCTTTCACTGGCACATACAACAATAAAAAAACTGAGTTTCTGGATCTAGAAATTTTTATTCAGGACAGTAAAATAAATACACGCACCTTTTTCAAAAAGGTCGATAGCAATAGCTATCTAGACTTCAAGAGCACACATTATAGGAAATGGAAGGCGAACATCCCCTTCAGTCAATTCAAACGACTTAGACGAAATTGTACTCGTGAAGATGACTTCAACCAACAGTGTGATATTCTGACCTCCAGGTTCACTCAAAAAGGCTATCCCCCTAATATTATTTCTGGCGCAATTGCAAAGGCCACAGAACTCAGCCAAGATGAATGTCTGTTTCCAGCCCCCAAAAAGAGGAAAGATAACAGCTACGAGAAATACAGTTGCAATTTTATCACTACTTATAACCAAAACCATATGTCGATTAAAGCGGTTTTAGAAAAACACTGGCATATTTTAAAAAGAGACCCCATTTTAAATCAAATCATTCCAGAATTCCCAAAACTCACGTACAAGAGAGCGCGTACCCTCAAAAACATTCTTGCACCCAGCAAATTGAATCCTGTTACATATCATTCTGAGAAACACGATTCCACCGTCCCCAAAGGCAGCTCTGAGTGCGGACACAAAAGATGTCTATGCTGCTCCAGTATACGCCAAACATCCATTTTTTACAGTCGAGTTAGCAAGGAGTCATTCCCCATTATGAGCAGCCTAAACTGTGAATCCAGCCACGTCATATATCTCTTAGAATGTCCATGCAATCTGCAGTATGTGGGGCGTACGATTCAAACACTGCGGAACCGACTGAATAAACACAGATCAAATATAAAGAAAAAATATTGGAAACACAGCGTATCCAGACACGCTGCAGAACACCATGAGGGTAGTTCAGCCGGATTCAAGGTGACCCCAATTGAACAAATTCCGAGTCACCTATATAAAGATACCCAGTACATTAGACGTAGGGAAATGTACTGGATCTTTAAGTTGAATAGTCTGAATCCATATGGCCTTAACGAAGCTTTTGAGATCAATCTATAAAAAAAGCAGAGAACCAGTAATTGAAACATATTCTCCCTTCCCCCCCCCCCCCTTTTGGGTGTTTAGATAATAATTTTATTGATTAATTTTATTCATCACAACTGAGGGCATATTTAACCATATTTAACTATATTCTTTTTATATCTATCATAACACTACAAACATTTAATGTATCTCTATTTATTACTATTTTTAAATTTTTACAGATATATGTATGTTCATTCATTTATATATAGTTTTATATTTTTATATATATATATATATATATATATATATTTTTTTTTTTATATATTTTTTTATACTATATGAATAGTGGTTCATTTTTAGGAGCCCATTAGTATGAATGTATGTACTTATTTATTCCTTAATTTATTCAGTGCTGGTGTGGCCTCACCTTGTATATTCACATACTGAATCCCCAGATATATGCTACCGTCCCGTTCCACATCACAATATCGCGCTGAGTGGGATGGCCCCTGGGCACTGCGCTCGGTTATGCTCCACAAAAGCGTCCCTGCAGTCATGGATACCGGCCATGTGATCGCGAGTCTTGCGATCACATGACCGGGTGGCCCAAAGAGGAGTCACAAGGGAACAGAGCGCATGCGCCAGGCGCTCACTGAATACAGCAGCCGGCCTGCCCCTATCACATGACCGCAGTGTAGCGGTCATGTGACCTGAGTTTACCGGCCGCATTATATACAGTATAGGTTTCTTATAATCGCTAACTCAATATCGACATTGTCCCACCATTGCATCACTAGCAATAACCAAGTATATATACACTGAGGTTTAAAAGTTAAAAAGCTTTATTATAATATGTGACAGTATACCTGGGACTAGCCCCTCCCATCTGTGGGCAGCCCCAGGTGATTTGTTGTTGTTTTTTGGCGGTTGTTTCATCTATATAAACCTGTATCTTACTACTAGTTATTGTGATTGTTAACCTGATAAAGGGGACAGTTTGAGCCCCGAAACGCGTTGTTTTTTACATATCTTTTAATTATGATCTAAAAAAAAGAAGATTCACCAACAAGAGACGTATTGGAACCTGTGATCTTGCGCCTGATCAGAACCTTTCTACTACAAGCTCTGGCGACAAGTCAAGCCTGCACACCCAGTAGTCAAGGGGTTCCTTGACCAAAACATCTTCAAACCGCCCTCTTTTTGCAGGCACGGTAGGATTGGTACCCGCACCTGTTTTGCTGTGGGTGGAAATTCCTCTGCTAGTGCCCACAACAGCAGAATGGAGCACCCAGTACAGGTCCTTGACCTTTATGCTTTTTATACAGGTGTCCCTCTTCAAACACTGGAGCATGAAGGCCCTATTTGCACTAAATTTGAAGCTGTGGAGTGCCTTGGCTCCTGCTCATCGCCCAGGAGAATGTCATCGTTGGTCTCCTCTCCCCAGCCACGGACAACACCAGAGTTCCCTGAAAAGTTTAAAACCTGCTCTTCTTGATCCTCCTCCTCCTCTACCCAGCCACCATCCTCCTCTGACTCATCTTCAGACTCCTGCTGACTTGTCTCAGACGGAGTAGCCCCCCCTGGGCTACTCATCTTCCTGCTCTTGACCAATTTGGTGATCCCATCAAATGGCCGCAGAAGTCTGCATGCGTCGTGCATAAGCAGCTACTGGCGCGGTGAAAAAAAAACAAGCTCCACAGAAACTGTCCTGCCGCAGTGTTTGTACAGGTAGTCGTTAACGGCACGTTTCTGCTGGAGCAGCCTATCAAGCATATACAAGGTGGAGTTCCAGGCGTCAGGCAGTCACAAATCAGATGTCTGACAGGCAAATGGTGTTGCTGCTGAACGTCAGCAAGGCGAGCCATGACTGTGTAAGATCTTCTAAAATGGCCAGAGATTTTCCTGGCCTGCCACAACACGTCCTGGATCCTGGGGTATTTAGCAACAAATCGCTGCGTCACTAAGTTCAGGACGTGTCATTTTGCCCTGTTTCAGCGCGCTCAGAAGATTGGCACCGTTGTCGCACACCACTTTAACAATTGTCAAATTGAGCGGCGTTAGCCACTGATCAGCATGTGACTACAGAGCTGAAAGGGGTGCAGGACCTGTGTGGCTCTTGGCTTCCAGGTACAACAGCCGCAGCACAGCATGGCAACGTCTCACCTGACACGTCGTTCTGGGGAGCTTGGGGGTTGTAGCGGAAGAGGCGGTAGCAGTGGAAAGGGATGAGTCAGCCGAGGAGGAGAAGGAGGATGGAGTAGTGGGAGGAGAAGTAGAGGCAGGCCTGCATGCAATCCATGGAGGTAACACCAAATCCACACGGGTGCCACGAGTTACATGCTTGACGGCCGTCAGAAGGTTCACCCAGTGGGCAGTAAAAGTTATGTATCTTCTCTGCCCGTGTTTGGTAGATCATGTGTCTGTGGTCAGATGTATCTTAGCAACGACACTGTGTGCCAGAGATATATTAACTTGCCGCTGAACGTTGCCATATAGTTCAGGGATGCCCTTCTGGGAGAAATATTTCCTTCCGGGGACATTCCTTTGAAGTGTGCCAATGGCCACAAATTTTCTAAAGGCCTCCGAGTCAACCAATTTATATGGCAGTAGTTGGTGGGCTAGCAGCTCCGACAAGCCAGTGGTCAACCGTTGGGCAAGAGGATTATACGGCGTCAACATTTTTTTACATTCGAACATTTGGGCCACAGAAGCCTGCCTTGTACCAGATGAATGCGACAACAGCACGGTGGAAGGTGGAGTGGAGGACAAATGGGAGAAGAGAGGAGGCAGGACGTAGAGCGCCGGGAGTGTGACTTTGTGGGTTCTGACGGCGTTGCTCCCACTGGGCTCAGTGATGGGAGGCCAGGTGCCTTCTTAAGGCGGTTGTCCCTAGTTGAGTGTTGGGCTTACTGCGACTTATGCTTTGACAGCACGGGCTGCAGATGGCAACACTATTATCAGCAGCTGACGTAAAAAAAAGCACACACTGCGGAGCCATGTGACGGCTTTCTGGTAACGCAAGATGTGACCGTGCATGATGGATAGCTCGCTCGAGATACATTTGCAGTCTGCTTTTTGACTCCTGTGCACTGTGAGTTCTGCCTGCTTCTCCTCCTTCTCCTCCCTATCTGCTGCTCCGTCTCTCCCTCTGAACTCCCCTCCTCTTCCTCTCTTGTGGGCACCCAAGTGATGTCCATCGACACGTCATCATCGTCACCTTCACCACCACTGACATTAGAGATCTTGGAGTAGGCTGATCTGGGTACTGTCGTCAGACCACTGGGTGGCAGCCGTTGCTACCTCCTCTTCCTCATCCGATGCTTAGAATGGCTGAGCATTGGTAAGGTCTGAGAATGGATGGGAAAATAATTCCTCCGACTCGAGTGGAGGGGCTATGGTGGTGGTGGTGGTGTCTTTGGGGGTGCACACAGCAGAGAGTGAGGAGGATGCAGATACAGAGGATGAGGAGGGTGCAAAAACGGAAGGCTGAGTGAGCCACTCAACCAACTCTGGTGCGCCCTTTGAAGTTATCGCACGTGCCTTCTCCAACTTCCCACTTAGGCTCTGGCCTGGTGCACCTGCCCGACCCCTACCATCCCTGCGGGAAAATAATTCCTCTGACTCGAGTGGAGGGGCTATGGTGGTGGTGTCTTTGGGGGTGCACACAGCAGAGAGTGAGGAGGATGCAGATACAGAGGATGAGGAGGGTGCAGAAGCGGAAGGCTGAGTGAGCCACTCAACTAACTCTGGTGCGCCCTTTAAAGTTATCACAAGTGCCTTCTCCAACTTCCCACTTAGGCTCTGGCCTGGTGCACCTGCCCGACCCCTACCATTCCTGCGGAACGGTCTGCCTCTTCCTCTGCCTGTCAATTTTCAAATGACCCTCTGCCTAAGTCCGTAGAGAAGAGCAGTATTTGTGAAAGAAGGTATATCGCAGCCCTCAATCAGCATTTTGTGGAAGCAGGTGTATCGCAGCCCTCAATCAGTATTTGGTGGAAGAAGGTATATAGCAATAGCACCCTTCAATCAGTATTTTGTGGAAGAAGGTATATAGCACCCCTCAATCAGTATTTGGCGGAAACTGGTATATAGCACCCCTCAATCAGTATTTGGCGGGAACAGGTATATGGCACCCCTCAATCAGTATTTTGTAGAAGCAGGTGTATCGCAGCCCTCAATCAGTATTTACAAAAAAGAAAAGTCAGTCCTGTGTCCCAACACGGACAATTACTTGCGCTGCTGCTGGTCCCGGAGTAGTGTAGTAGGTCGTGCACACTGATAGATACAATATGAAGAATGGTGGAACCGCGCTGCTCTGGACTGTGTCTCCCGATAAAAGTGGATGGCATAGGGTGAGCCCCTTTCCCCGGCACCCAAAGGATCCAATCCTCCACAGATCTCCTCCTCTACAGGGTTAGAATGGGATAGGCAGAATAGTGAAGCACCCTTTGCAATCTTTTGTTAAAAGGTTTTATTATACTCACAAGAGTCGGTAGACAAAAAGCATGTAATACAAATCAGAACGTCAAGTTCCTGCCCGACCCGGGTTTCGCTGCCTCGCTTCTTCAGGGGCAATAACTGCGCATGCTTACACTCAGGCCCTTAAATAGCCCAGCTGATCTCAATCACTAAGCCGGTGTGGTTCCGGGCCATGCAGCAGTTTACAAAACACGATTATCTATCTTACATTATCAGTTTATCATTACCAATCCTTTATGTAATCACATCTACTTTAAATATACAGAATAAATAAATAAAAAGGGAAATGACTCCCTCTATTACAAAATCATCCACATGTATATCCTTTTTTGGTTACCGCAATATTACACATTATATTTCAGCCTTTTTCACATTAAAGCTGTACCATCAAATACCCAAAATTTCCTACAGCATACAGTATCTATATTGCCGTCCCTTATGCTCCACCCACTCCTAAAGCATAGTACCGGTGTTCTCCACCCACTCCTATAACGTCGTCCGGGTATCCCTGACCCCGCCTCCCTCCTCTGTCGTGCACAGCATGTGGCGGCACCGTCCAATTAAACGGTCCAGCCACCATGACGTCACCCACAGGTCCTTAAGAGGCCAGGTAAAGGAAAGCCAGCTGACGCTAACGGTAAGGACAAACTTCTTCAGCATAAATTATATACACTGCCGTCCCTTATACTACCCACTCCTGGATCCAAATCAGGCAATCTCCACCCACTCCTATAACGTCATTCGGGTATCCTCGACCCCGCCTCCCTCCCCCGGCGTGCACATCATGGGGCATCACCGCCCAACCCCCATGGCGTCACCCACAGGTCCTTAGGAAGCCAGGTAGAGGAAAGCCGCTTCATGACTAAGTCATACTTCAAAGAAACAGATGTCAACTCCTACATTGATTTAAAGAGCTGTCACTACGGCCCATGGCTCAAGAACATACCGAAAGGTCAGTTCAAGAGGATGGCCCGTAATTGTACAGTGACGAGTGACTATAGGACACAGTGTGGGGTATTAAAGGATAGATTTGTGGAAAGAGGTTATGATGAGGCTAGTCTGGATGAGTGCATACAAAATGTGGAGATAGAAAAAGGGGGAGGAAAGGAACATATGAAAGGGATAGGCAAAAAGGTGGATAGGGACTACAGATTTTCCTTTGTAACTAAATTTTGTTCTATGTCCGATAACATTAAGAAAATGGTAAAAAAGAACTGGGGAATACTGAAGAATGATCCGATACTAGGAAAAACGATACCTACGAATCCCTCTTTTATTTTTAAGAAAGCTGCAAGCATCAGAACAAAACTTGTACAAAGTGCCATCCCCCCAATGAATATAAAGACGCATAAAGAAGGAGGAAAATGAACCTGGTGTGGGTTTTGCGCAGGGTGTAAAAATCGGAGTTTGAAAGAACGGCAGAGATACACTAATTCCGTAACATCCAAAAAGAATGGGGTTGATTTTCGCATAAGAGGAGACTGCTCATGCGAAAAGGAGGGCATCGTATACGTGCTGGAGTGCCCTTGTGGGCTCCAGTACGTGGGTAGGACGGTCAGGAAGCTGAAAGTCAGAATACAAGAGCATCTGCGTAATATAAGAAAAGGCCTGATGACCCATAGTGTATCAGCTCATTTTAAATTAAAGCATGATAAAAATCCGCGGGGCCTAAAATTTGCCGGAGTAGAAAGCGTTAAACAACATTGGCGAGGAGGGGATTCGTTGGCACAGATTAATAGAAAAGAGGTTGAGTGGACCTATCAACTAGGAACCCTACAACCAGGCGGGTTAAACATTGAATTTGACCTGAAACCATGTATACTGTAAATTGTTCTTACCATTGGCGACATCTGGCTTTCCTCTACCTGGCTTCCTAAGGACCTGTGGGTGACGCCATGGGGGTTGGGCGGTGATGCCCCATGATGTGCACGCCGGGGGAGGGAGGCGGGGTCGAGGATACCCGGATGACGTTATAGGAGTGGGTGGAGATTGCCTGATTTGGATCCAGGAGTGGGTAGTAGAAGGGACGGCAGTGTATATAATTTATGCTGAAGAAGTTTGTCCTTACCGTTAGCGTCAGCTGGCTTTCCTTTACCTGGCCTCTTAAGGACCTGTGGGTGACGTCATGGTGGCTGGACCGTTTAATTGGACGGTGCCGCCACATGCTGTGCACGACAGAGGAGGGAGGCGGGGTCAGGGATACCCGGACGACGTTATAGGAGTGGGTGGAGAACACCGGTACTATGCTTTAGGAGTGGGTGGAGCATAAGGGACGGCAATATAGATACTGTATGCTGTAGGAAATTTTGGGTATTTGATGGTACAGCTTTAATGTGAAAAAGGCTGAAATATAATGTGTAATATTGCGGTAACCAAAAAAGGATATACATGTGGATGATTTTGTAATAGAGGGAGTCATTTCCCTTTTTATTTATTTATTCTGTATATTTAATGTAGATGTGAATACATAAAGGATTGGTAATGATAAACTGATAATGTAAGATAGATAATCGTATTTTGTAAACTGCTGCATGGCCCGGAACCACACCGGCTTAGTGATTGAGATCAGCTGGGCTATTTAAGGGCCTGAGTGTAAGCATGCGCAGTTATTGCCCCTGAAGAAGCGAGGCAGCGAAACCCGGGTCGGGCAGGAACTTGACGTTCTGATTTGTATTACATGCTTTTTGTCTACCGACTCTTGTGAGTATAATAAAACCTTTTAACAAAAGATTGCAAAGGGTGCTTCACTATTCTGCCTATCCCATTCTAACCCTGTAGAGGAGGAGATCTGTGGAGGATTGGATCCTTTGGGTGCCGGGGAAAGGGGCTCACCCTATGCCATCCACTTTTATCGGGAGACACAGTCCAGAGCAGCGCGGTTCCACCATTCTTCATACTCAATCAGTATTTGGTGGAAGAAGGTATATAACAATAGCACCCCTCAATCAGTATTTAGTGGAAGAAGGTATGTGAAACCCCTTAATCAATATTTGGCGGAAACAGGTATATGGCACCCCTCAATCAATATTTAGTGGAAGAAGGTGTATTGCAGGCCTCAATCAGTATTTGGTGGAAGAAGGTATATAGCAATAGCACCCTCAATCAGTATTTACTGGAAGAAGGTATATGGCACCCGTCAATCAATATTTGGTGGAAACAGGTATATGGCACCCGTCAATCAATATTTGGTGGAAACAGGTATATGGCATCCCTCAATCAGTATTTCGTGGAATCAGGTGTATCGCAGCCCTCAATCAGTTTTTGGTGGAAGAAGGTATATAGCAATAGCACCCCTCAATCAGCATTTTGCAGAAGAAGGTATATGGCACCCCCCAATCAGTTAACGTGTTAATATAATGACTATTAATCCCTGCGGAACGGTCTGCCTCTTCCTCTGCCTGTCAATTTTCAAATGACCCTCTGCCTAAGTCCGTAGAGAAGAGCAGTATTTGTGGAAGAAGGTATATCGCAGCCCTCAATCAGCATTTTGTGGAAGCAGGTGTATCGCAGCCCTCAATCAGTTTTTGGTGGAAGAAGGTATATAGCAATAGCACCCCTCAATCAGCATTTTGCAGAAGAAGGTATATGGCACCCCCCAATCAGTTAACGTGTTAATATAATGACTATTAAAGGCATATTATCTTTTCTGCTTCTGTGAACACAATATATAACAGTTATATGACATTCAAACATGAAGTCACTGTAAATAACTCTGCTTTTGTCTTTAACACACAAACATAGGAACTGTATTAATGTTATTGGCAGGTCTAGCTGTATAAACACACAAGCTATATTAGCAACCTAGGACAGGTCTTAGCTGGCCAGATACACCCTGCTCCAAAATGCAACCTCTCCCTACACTGGCAAAACACGTAATGTAAAATGGCTGCTGGGTTCTGTTATAGGGTTGGGGATGTGCCCATGTGCTGAAACGTCTCAATTGGCTGTCCTGTCCCACCTGATGGATGTGTCATGGGTCAAAGTTCGGTGCTATGCAAAAAAATATTGGACGTGCGAATATCGCCATTTGTTTGCATGTTCGGCGAATCGCGAACGAGCAAAGTTTGGTGCGAAATGACCGCTGGGCTAACCGCAAGGCCATCTCTAATTACTAGTACATTTTGAAATAATTTCTCTCTTTGGCTGGGGAATACAGAATGGGACCTCTGGTTACTGGCACTGGGATTCGCTTCTGTCATTCAGGTACATCGTTCTCCTATGCTCACTGTTTATTCCACTTGGTTATAAAGTAATAATAGTGCATTCAGAGGCTGTCTCATGCACAGTCCAGGTTGGCAAGGGATGTAGTAGCGATATTTGGATAGTTAGCACAGATACATTATAACAACACTGCCACATTTTCTGCAGCACCATCCACCATTAGAAGTACGTAGTATGCCTTTCCAGCTTTGGTATTTTAGATGTCCCATAGAAGTCAATGGGCCAGATTTATCATTAGCTCAGGTCAGAATAATGGAGTGAAAAAGTCCCAAAAAAGTCCCAAACGCTAAAACTGCGCACAAATTTGCGACTTTTTTCTGCTCTGCACTATGCTCGCCAGTTTTCTGAAAGTGGGCGTGTTTTCTTATGTAAATGAATCTCTAGACAGATTTACTATTAGGACTATT
Organism: Bufo bufo; assembly: GCF_905171765.1. Lineage (NCBI taxonomy): Eukaryota > Metazoa > Chordata > Amphibia > Anura > Bufonidae > Bufo > Bufo bufo. Next base: position 87,635,000 of record NC_053397.1, on the reverse strand, counting down.
TAAAAAAGTCGCAAAAAAGTCGCAAAAAAGTCCCAATTTCACTCCAGTGAGGACCATGCTTATCTTATGAGACTTTTTAATAGAACATGCGACTTTTTCATAAAAACGTGCGACTTTTTCGTAAAGATGTGCGACTTTTGTAAAGCTGCTTACTGACGAATAAACTGCTACCGTCAAACCACATTTATTACAGTCTTAAAGGGCCGATCATAAATCTGACTTGGCTAAAACTGACTTTAGCCATATGTGAAAGTGGAGTGAGCTGTCAGAGTAATGATAAATCTGGCCCAATGTGTTTCCTCTAGACTATTGTTTTTATGGTCTATGTGGCTTCTGTAAAACATACTATATCTCTAAATGCTTTAAACAACATATACAGAAAATAGAATAAAAAATCTGCAATCAAAAAATAAATACAGATTAGGAATAAAAGAATATGTGTGACTATATGGTTTTAATTGTCCAAAAAATTTTTAGGTGACACATTCACTTTAAAGTTTCTTAAAAAAATAACCACAATCTAACACAGGGAAAGTCATTGTAGACTGCACTATATGTCCTGTAATTTTTTTAAACAATTCAAAAAGTTACTAGGTACGGTACCATAAATATAAAAACCATGGTAATAATACGGAAATATGTCATTGCTAATAGCAACCCAGGGTACTGTTCCATATACAGTATGTCAACATAGAATATGAACAATGGATATCATCCCTATCTTTAAATAATTGTGAAATATTGACAATATCATATCTTCTTCATCTATTATACTGACTAATCTTCAGCCGAATCCTTCAATGGAGGGATCTAAAAAAAATATTAAGCCAAGGGTTCTGTAAACAAAGCAAGTGATCATAGAGGACATATCTGTCTAGTATCTCTTGATAACAAGTACAAATCTGTAAGTTCATCATTAATCTGCAACGGAGCCCTTGGCATTCTATACAAAAGCTATATATATTTTATTAAATTTTCCCCTAATCCTAAATGATACATTACTTCCCTTAAATACCTCTATTTAACTCTATTGAATGCCTTAGTGGAATCCAAAGAGAGAATAGCCGTCCTCCCCAAATTGCATATTGGCAAATACTCCTCTAATACTCTTAGATGCAGAAAGGCCTGGAATGAAACCTGCTTGAGGTTTCCATACTTAGGAATGAATAAGCCTAGCAAGCCTAATAGCCAAAACCTTGTTATAGATTTTGGCATCAGTATTCATTAATGTGATCGGTAGGTAAGACTCCTCACCCGCTTTTGGTTTACCCTTCTTTAGGATCAGTATTATAATAGACTCTTCCATTGTAGCAGGTAAATACCCTGTCCTCAGAGCAACATTGAACAGCTCTGCTAACTTCTGGATAAGAATATTCCCATACTCTTTATAAATGTCATAAGGAAAGCCATTGGAACCCGGTGAGGTGTTCCCGGAGATTTCCTTGAGATCTTGATTAATCTCCAGAAATTATATAGGGGCATTAAGCATACTCCTTTGAGCTTCTGAGATCACTGGAAAAATAATCTCAGATAAAAATTGACTTATTACATCCTCCTTGCCGTTCAATGTTTCTCTATATAGATTTGAATAATAAAAAGTAAATTCTTCCCTATTACTCTTTACATAAATCATTACTATGGTTCCCATCCCTTAATTTATTGATGCGACAACTGTAGGTATCCTTTGACCTTTAACAACAAGGCTTAAAAATCTTCCTTGTTTAGCCACTTCTACAAAAAAAAGCCTCTTCTATCCAGAAAAAAAACCTTTTGTTGAGCTTTATTAAAAAAAACATCATTATACTTGGGCCTGAAGCCATTCTACATAACATGCATTAGCAGATCCCTTATTGGGGAAATGCTTTTTCTTGACCGACTTTTGATAATTCAAATATGAATAAGAGTCCTGATTTTGTCACCTTCAATTTCTTATAGACATGCTAGGGAGGTATGAAAAGGTATATGTGGCTAAATATCATTCCAGGAAGGGAATTGTATAAATGTGTGTGTGTATGTTTTTAGGAAAACACCAACAACCATTAGGATTTATTGAATGGATACTCTGTCACATATATATCAAAGGGGATTTAATCAACTAAAGAGAGTGACTTTTTAAAATTACCTTTATTATATTAGAAATGGTATAGGTATATATGTACCATTATAATGTGCAAAAAGACAAGCAAATACTTGAATTTCTTACAGGGGAGTTGTAACCCCCAAGAAGACATTCATAGCGACGGGATAGAAGAAAGGGGTTTGAGGAGGAGACCAAGGTCTTATAGAGAGGGTAAGGGTAGACACATCTCACCCTAGTTGTCCTACAGACTACTTTGCCCAGGGCGACCCCCTGATGGTGGAGGTTCCCTGTCCCCGAACCTAATACTATCCAGTCCCTGTTAGACCCTACGAGGGGAAGATAATTAAATAAAGAGTGTCAACGGTTATCCCAAAGAATGGGTGCCGCTGAAGCCCTCCAAATAGAGAAACGAGATCCCGACGCGTTTCACCTAGAGCTTTCTAGGCTCATCAGGGGGTGATCTCAATACAATCATAGATATACAAATATGATACTAAATATGATACTTAGCTCCAAGCAGGATACAAATGGTTTTGTTGACCACCAGAAATAGGGCTGTCCTACTGTAGGTACCTGGAGAGGATGTATATATTCAATCAGTATAGAGCCGGTATCGTCTAGGGAAGATATCTTTTCACATGAAGCCATGGTACATCCAATCAAAAAGAAAAGCCTACTTACATGTGGACAAAAGATACAGTCCCAAAACCAGATCGCTTGAGCCATAATGTGCCTGGCCGCTGACGTCCGGACGCCGGAAAACTACTTCCGGTTTTCGGACCGCACTCTGAAACGCACGCCTTCCTTTCTGGCTAACTTCCGGTGACGTGAAACGCACTGTGGACCGCATGTAGTTCCAGTGTGTGAAAACCAGAAACCAGAAGTTCTTATACGTCACGTCTGGATTTATGATGGAACGTACACTGAAACGTAGATTGCCTTCAAGAGTGCAGAGGATAGCGTAGCAATAATATAATCATTATTAGAACATGGGCTTGTTAAAGAGGTAAGGATCGCCGATAAAGTCCATGTTTTGGCATTCGCAACTGAAAAACGGACAGGAAAGTAATAGGACAAGCACTGACAAATGTCTCCCATAGTTATGATGGATGATCACAAAGAGATAACATTCACTTGGGTCACCTCCGTGATAACAATAAGAGAAAGGGAGAGGACACCAAATTATAACAGATATGGCATACTAATATTTGTTCGCCAGTTACAGGATGCTTCATGCATCTACAGTATAATGCCAGTCAAAGGGCCACATAAAAAATTACTGAAGCGAGATATATATTAAATGGACCAGAGATTCAGATAAAACATGTGAAGTTTAATCTTTCATTCAGCCCAAGGGGAGACTGGGACTGGAATCGATAGATCCATGCTGTTTCTTTTTTGAGGATCTTCTTGTCCCAGTCGCCCCTCCTTTCAGGAAGTGGGACCACCTCTAACACAGAAAAACGTGCAGAACCTTCATCACCCATATGGTAGTTATTAAAATGATGAGCTACAGGCGTGTCTTTTGATTTCTTTTTATCATTAATATGATTGCAGATCCTTCTTCGAAGTTCTGTTTTGGTTTTGTCTATACACTGCGTGCAGAATTATTAGGCAAATGAGTATTTTGACCACATCATCCTCTTTATGCATGTTGTCTTACTCCAAGCTGTATAGGCTGGAAAGCCTACTACCAATTAAGCATATTAGGTGATGTGCATCTCTGTAATGAGAAGGGGTGTGGTCTAATGACATCAACACCCTATATTAGGTGTGCATAATTATTAGGCAACTTCCTTTCCTTTGGCAAAATGGGTCAAAAGAAGGACTTGACAGGCTCAGAAAAGTCAAAAATAGTGAGATATCTTGCAGAGGGATGCAGCACTCTTAAAATTGCAAAGCTTCTGAAGCGTGATCATCGAACAATCAAGCGTTTCATTCAAAATAGTCAACAGGGTCGCAAGAAGCGTGTGGAAAAACCAAGGCGCAAAATAACTGCCCATGAACTGAGAAAAGTCAAGCGTGCAGCTGCCAAGATGCCACTTGCCACCAGTTTGGCCATATTTCAGAGCTGCAACATCACTGGAGTGCCCAAAAGCACAAGGTGTGCAATACTCAGAGACATGGCCAAGGTAAGAAAGGCTGAAAGACGACCACCACTGAACAAGACACACAAGCTGAAACGTCAAGACTGGGCCAAGAAATATCTCAAGACTGATTTTTCTAAGGTTTTATGGACTGATGAAATGAGAGTGAGTCTTGATGGGCCAGATGGATGGGCCCGTGGCTGGATTGGTAAAGGGCAGAGAGCTCCAGTCCGACTCAGACGCCAGCAAGGTGGAGGTGGAGTACTGGTTTGGGCTGGTATCATCAAAGATGAGCTTGTGGGGCCTTTTCGGGTTGAGGATGGAGTCAAGCTCAACTCCCAGTCCTACTGCCAGTTTCTGGAAGACACCTTCTTCAAGCAGTGGTACAGGAAGAAGTCTGCATCCTTCAAGAAAAACATGATTTTCATGCAGGACAATGCTCCATCACACGCGTCCAAGTACTCCACAGCGTGGCTGGCATGAAAGGGTATAAAAGAAGAAAATCTAATGACATGGCCTCCTTGTTCACCTGATCTGAACCCCATTGAGAACCTGTGGTCCATCATCAAATGTGAGATTTACAAGGAGGGAAAACAGTACACCTCTCTGAACAGTGTCTGGGAGGCTGTGGTTGCTGCTGCACGCAATGTTGATGGTGAACAGATCAAAACACTGACAGAATCCATGGATGGCAGGCTTTTGAGTGTCCTTGCAAAGAAAGGTGGCTATATTGGTCACTGATTTGTTTTTGTTTTGTTTTTGAATGTCAGAAATGTATATTTGTGAATGTTGAGATGTTATATTGGTTTCACTGGTAAAAATAAAAAATTTAAATGCGTATATATTTGTTTTTTGTTAAGTTGCCTAATAATTATGCACAGTAATAGTCACCTGCACACACAGATATCCCCCTAAAATAGCTAAAACTAAAAACAAACTAAAAACTACTTCCAAAAATATTCAGCTTTGATATTAATGAGTTTTTTGCGTTCATTGAGAACATGGTTGTTGTTCAATAATAAAATTTATCCTCAAAAATACAACTTGCCTAATAATTCTGCACTCCCTGTATAGTCCATAGGACATGTACATTGACAAATGTATACTACACCTTTTGTTTTACAGTTCGCAAAGTCCCGGATAGAGAAGGGACGTTGTGTGACAGAACAAGTTGCTGTCTTTGAGGTGTTAGTAAAATTACAGGCTTTGCAGGATCCGCATTTAAAGACGCCCAGGGGCTTTCGGTTTAGCCAGGTACCCTCTCTTTTAGGAACCTCATAGTGACTATGGACTAGTCGATCCCGTAATCTCCTGCCTTTCCGGTAGGTAACTTGGGGATATTCCATAATGACCTGTGCTAGATCCGGGTCCATCGTGAGTATTGGCCAGTACGTTCTCAGAATAGATACTACTTCTCTGTTACCAGAGTCAAAGGTGGAAATCAGACGTATCAGACCCTCGTCTGTCTTGTCCCTGGATTTTGGTATCAGGAGGTCCTCCCTCTTCCTAGACTCTGCAAACTGAAAAGACTCCCTCAGGAGGTTCAGTGGGTAACCTCTCTGTGTCAGTCTATTTTTTAATTTTTTAGATTCCGAATAAAAATTGCCCCGAGAGGAACAATTTCTGCGAACCCGCAGATACTGTCTGTTTTCGATGTACCGACGTGCTGAGGGTCCCCCCAGTTTTTCTCACAACCACATCGAGGAACATAATTTGTTCTGTTTGAGTTTCAAAAGTGAAGCTCAGACCGATATCATTTTGATTCAGGGTATTGATAAACTTATGGAAGGCAGGTATACTGCCCTCCAAGATCAGAAAAACATTGTCGATGTAATGAGTCCAAAAGGCAATATTGTCATTCCACCATTGGTGCTGATCTGGGAAGACATATTTATCCTCCCACCAGCCCAGGAGGAGGTTGGCGTAAGTAGGGGCATAAGAATTCCCCATCGCCGTCCCCCTGAGCTAGTGGTAGAAAGAGCCATTGAACAGAAAAAAATTGTAGGTTAAAGTATATTCCAGGAGACGTAAATTCATTATGTAGGTGAAACTGAGTCCCTCTGGTATTTAAAAAGTAGGGAGTAGCTCCAATTCCTCTATCATGCGGGATAGACGTGTAAAGTGATTCCAAGTCTATGCTAGCCAAGATACTGTTGGGGAAATCCATCGTATCCCTAGTGAAAGATGGTAACGTCCAGACAAAGTCTTGGAGCACCTTGTCAAGATAGATTCCACTATGGTGTGTCAGGGAATCTATACCGGATACAATTGGACGACCCCTAAGAGGGTGAACCCCTTTGTGTATCTTGGGTAGACAATAAAAGATTGCGGTTTGGGGGGCTTTTGGAAGTAAATAGTCAAATTCAGTCTTATTGATGATTCCCTGTTGTAAACCCTGAACCAAAATTGTGTTCAGGTCTGCAAGAAAAATGTCGGTTGGATCTGAGGGAGTCTTTTTATAGCTGTTTTTGTCCTTTAATAATGCCAGACACATTTGTTGGTACTTGGGATGATCTAGAAGTACCAAATTGCCACCCTTGTCAGATTGTTTAATAATTACATTTTTGTTCTTCTCTAGATCCCTTAGGACTTGGAATTCGGAAACAGATAAATTGGAACGATGGAATTCCTTTGTTTGCAATTGTTCTATATCTGAGATTACAAAACGTAAAAAGATGTCAATATGTTCAGTGTTAACAGGGGGTGGCAATTTGGTACTCAGGGGGCATAATTCGGTGAAGGGGGCCTTTCCTGGTGTTCTTACACCCTCTTCCTATAACACCATAAGATTTTGGAGATCGGGGTAATCCTCTAGATTAATCCCCAGATCCAGACACGTTTTTTTTATTGGTGTTTCTAAAAAATTTGTGCCATTTTAACTTTCTCCCGAATAGATTGATATCCTTGACCCACGTAAAAGTGTCATGTTTTGTCGTGGGGACAAAGGACAATCCCCTCTGTAGAAGGCTCATTTCAGCTACCGTCAGGCAATAATCCGAAAGATTGATTACCTGCAATTGATCTGTCAATTGTTCCTGCTGCGATCCCTTAACTGGTAGGAGACCGGCCCTTTGGCTAAAAAAGAGGAAGATGAGGAAGAGGTTGAGGCAGGCAAAGAAAGGGTAGTGGCTGATGGTAAAGGGGGGATTTTTGTAGTGTACTGTCTGTTGGGGTGAGACCCTGGGGCCCTGACGGGATGAGACCTGACTGTCCACCCCCTTGTCCCCCCCAATTGGCTCTCTGTCCCCTCCATCCCCGCCATCTTTGACCAGATCTATGCCCTCTGGAGTATCGGCCTCCTCTAATTATTCCTCTGGTTTTGGAGATACCTGTGCCCTCGGAGTCAGAGAAATCAGGCTCAGAAGAAGATACTTCGGACTCAGTCTGTGAGTTATTGCTTTTTACAAAAATATAGGCCCTATTTTCTCTGAATTCCCCCAAATCCTTTACAAATTGTCTGTGTTTTCTCTCCTTGATAAGGTTCTGAAATCTCTGTTTGTAAGGCTGTTTGTAAGGAAGATTCCCTTTTTTCAAAGTCTGAGTCAGTTTTAAGTTTGAGGCAGATTCTATAAGCAGTATATAAAACTAGGCAGTATATAAAACTATCCTGTCATTAAAGGAACTTACAGTACAAATGGGGACCGTCAAAACAGATATTTCATTGATTCGGGATGATTTGAATAAAATGCGGAGTAAAATTAAGGAAGCAGAGTCTGATCTAAGGTTAATTATGAGGTTACCCAAATTAATTGAAGGGTTACACAAATGGAATCTGAGAAGGATATGCTATCAAATAAGATCACTGAATTAGAAGATAGATCCCGGCGTTGTAACTTGAGTATTTTAGGATTACCGGAAGGATCTGAGGGGGGAGATATAGTTGGGTTTATGGAAACATGGCTTGCAGAAGTAGTAGGAAAGGACTTTTTGGCCTCTTTATTCAGGATAGAACGTGCGCATAGAATCCCTGCTAGAAAACCCCCACCAGGCAGTCCATCCAGGACTATTATAGTCAAGGTATTATGCTCGCGTGATCGGGATGCTATTTTAAGACGTAATTGGTCCTTGAGGGATATAACATAAAACAGTCAGAAAATTTGGATATACCCAGATTTTTCGAAGGAGACTCCGTGAAATTAAAAGAAGATTAAAAATAGCAAATATTGGATACTCCTTGTTATTTCCAACATAAGAAAATTGCTCAAAAAAATAAAAAACTATAGCTCTCAGAACATGGAGACACTAAAACAATTTTTTTTTAAATTTCAAATATGCTATTATTGTGTTAAAGTGAAATAAATAAAAAAAAGTGTACATATTACGTATCGCCGTGTCCTTAACAACATGCTCGATAAAAATATCACATGATTTAACCCCTCAGATGAACACTGTAAAAAAATAAAAATAAAGACAGTGCCCAAAAAATCAATTTTTGTCACCTTACATCACAAAAAGTGCAACACCAAGCGATCAAAAAGGCGTATGCCCCCCCAAAATAGTACCAATCAAACTGTCACCTCATCCCACAAAAAACAATACCCTATTTAAGACAATCGCCCAAAAAAAAAAAAAAAGCTATGGCTCTCAGACTATGGAGACACTAAAACATAATTTTTTTGGTTTCAAAAATGCTATTATTGTGTAAAACTTAAATAGATAAGAAAAAGTATACATATTAGGTATTGCCATGTCCGTAACGATCTGCTCTATAAAACTGTCACATGACTTAACCTCTCAGATGAATGTTGTCAAAATAAATAAATAAAAACTGTTCCAAAACAGCCAATTTTTTTGGTCACCTTGCCCCTCAAAGTGTAATAATGAATGATAGAAAAATCCTATGTACCTAAAAATGGTACCAATAAAAATCTCAACTCTTTCTGCAAAAAACTAGCCACTGCATAAGACGATCGGCAGGAAAATAAAAAAAATATGGCGTTCAGAAAATGGACAAACAAAAACAATTTCTTTTTCAAAAATGCTTTATTGTGTAAAACTGAAACAAACAAAGAAAGTAGACATATTTGATATCATTGCATCTGTTACAACCTGCTCTATAAAAATAGCACATGATCTACCCTGTCAGATGAATCTTGTAAAAAATTTAAAATAACAAAAAAATTAGTTACCTTGCCTCACAAAACACATAATATAGAGCAATTAAAAATCATATGTACCCCAAAATAGTACCAATAAAACTGGTACCTTATCCACTAGTATCCAAAATAGGGCCACTTTTTGGGAGTTTCTACTGTAAGGGTGCATCAGGGGGGCTTTAAATGGGACATGGCTTTCAAAAACCATGCGGCAGTCCTTTCCTTCTGCTCCCTGCCGTGTGCCCTTAACATCAGTTTATGACCACATGTGGGGTGTTTCTGTAAACCACAGAATCAGGGTAATAAATATTGAGTTTTGTTCGGCTGTTAACCCTCAATGTGTTAAAGAAAAAAATTTAATAAAAAACCTGAAATTTAGAAATGTAATCTCCATTTTCCTTTAATTGTTGTGGAACACCTAAAGGGTTAACAAAGTTTGTAAAATCAGTTTTGAGTAACTTGAGGGGTGTAGTTTCTACAATGGGGTCATATATGGGGGGTTTCCACTATGTAAGCCCCACAAAGTGACTTCAGACCTGAACTGGTACTTAAAAAGTGGGTTTTGGAAATTTTCTTAAAAATTTTAAGAATTGCTTTTAAACTTCTAAGCATTCTAACGTTCCAAAAAAATAAAATGACATTTCCAACATAAAGTATACATATGGGGAATGTTAAGTAATAAATATTTTATGAGGTCTCACTTTCTGTTTTGAAAGCAGAGAAATTGAAATTTTGAAAATTGGGAATTTTTTAAAATTTTGGGTAAATTTGGGATTTTTTCATAAATAATGGTGAAATATATTTACTCAAAGTTATGACTGTCATGAAGTAGAATTTGTCACGAGAAAATAATCTCAGAATGGTTCGGATAAATAATAGTGTTCCAAAGCTATTACCAAGTAAAGTGACGCATGTCAGATTTGTAAATTTTGACCTGGACACTGGGGCATCAATGACCCTTGGTCATGAAAGGGTTAAATACTATGTGGCATTAAATATTCTCCCAATGCTTAGTAGATTGACATTGAAAATAGGTGGTTGGGCTAAGTTACCATTAAGTAAAACAGATAAAATTGGATTGGGTAAAGTTACTCCCACAGATTCTGTATGTTCTTGCCCCCTGTGTAGTATGGATTAAGGACTCCTTCTTCAGAGCAATTGAAGTAATGATTAATAAACTGATCTGGAAAGGAAGAGGGTGCGAATTAAGCAAAGATATTTATGGACCCCAGGATATTTTGTTGCATCTCAACTTCAATTGATAATAACTGAGGCCAAGGTAGGCTTTTTTAGGGACCTGGCAATTAACATGGAAGGGAGGTATGAGAATAATTTCAAAATGTTAGATGCAGGTGCCCTTCAATGTGATATCTATAAAAAAAAATCTTGATTTGTGATATGTTGCAGCAGTTATGGAACTGGATAAGAGTTTGTTTTTGGTGTTAAATATTCTTTTACTTTTACTTCACTATGGTATAATAGACATTTAGTAGAGTTTTCAAAGATTAAGGATTGTAAATATTGGATTTATAGGGGTATTTATTTGGTGGCTCACCTTTTTCATGAAGGGAAAATTAAGATATTGACAGATATTGGCGTAGAAGTGTGCACTGATATAATGCACAGGTTTTTTTTATCACCAATTAGTACATGCTTATAAAATCTCCAAGGATCGCTCTGTTTTTATTGTGAAACCACATAAAGTTATTGAGGTATATGCAGGGAAAATGGGAGAGCAAGTTTCATTGTCAGAAATATGTAAAAAGATTATGAGAGAAATGGCGGAGATAAATAGATTTAAAAGTGAAAGGGATTAGAATAGAGATTTAGGAAATGCAATGGGGACAAATATATAGGAATGTAAAGATAACCTCCATCTCTAAACAACATAGATTGATTAAATTTAATATTTTGCATAGGTTATATTATACTCCAAAGTTTTCATATAGAATAGGATGGGCTGAAAACTGTAGGTGTCGCAAATGTTTGGCGGTGGAAGTAGACTTTTTACATTTAATTTGGAACTGTCCGGTTGTACAAAGATATTGGCAACAGGCTTTCTCTATAATTAATGGTAAATTGGGCATTATATGTCCTAATATACAATGAGTAGGGTTAAGCAAACCCGAACTTTAGGATTTTGGGACCCCGGACCCGAACATTTCCGTAAAAGTTTGGGTTCGAGTTCGGTGTTCGCCGCTTTCTTGACGCTTTTTGAAAGGCTGCACAACAGCCAATCAACAAGCGTCATACTACTTGCCCCAAGAGGCCATCACAGCCTTGCCTACTAATGGCATGGCTGTGATTGGCCAGAGCAGCATGTGACCCAGGCTCTATATAAGCTTAAGTCACGTAGCGCTGCACGTCACTCTGCTGTTACAAGTGTAGGGAGAGGATGCTGCTGGACTTGTGATTTCAGGGAGAGCATAGGAGACAATTTAACTCAGCGATCTACAGACAAAAAGTTGTGTGGGTGCAGGGCACTATCGTTTTAACCTGCCCTGAGCTCATTGACCAAAAAACTTTTAGAATTCTGTTAGTTAGGTGGGTGGCGGCGGACATTTTATGCATGCTCAGTGCACCAGCACTGCATCTGAGCTTTTGGGACATTGCAAATCGCCATTTTTGGGGGGCAAACTACAACATCTGTATTAGTCAGTGTGCAATTTAAGGTTGAAATACACCCATCATTTTCTGGGGTTTGAAAAACACACAATTTTTTTTCCAAAAAACTGTATTTTCCAGATCTGCAAGTGTTAAATTCAAGTTTAATATATACAGCCTTCATATTCTGTTAGCAAAAAAAGACTTTTTTGGCAATCTACAACATCTGTATTAGGCTACATGCACACGACCGTATGTGTTTTGCGGTCCGCAAATTGGGGATCCGTTGTTCCGTTGTTAGTTTCCGTTGTGCTTCTGCATCCGTTCCGTGTTTCCGCAAATGACGTCGTGTTTCCGCGTGTCTTCCGTTTTTTTTTGCTGACTTAAAAAAAAAACGGAAGGAGGAAATTGTGTAAATTTTAATATCCTCACCCAGGAAAGTTGTATATAAGCTGGTCATGTGAGTATTTGGTGGCCATTTTATAGGCTTTCTTTCCAGGGTACAGAGTGTCGTTGTATTCCTTGGCTTTGCTCGCGTCGTATTCTTGCGGTTTGGGTCTTGCATTCACCATGGCACATGACTCTGATGATGAGATCCTCCTGCACTGGCTTATTTCTTGGCGATTTGGACAGCAGTCCGTTCTGTTGGAAGAGGAACCGAGGAGAAGGAGGAGATTTTGGGTCCATCCCATTGTTTCCCAACGGTACAGGAAAGGACACTTCCATACACTGTACACTGATCTTCGTCAGCATCCTGAGAAGTTCTTTGCGTTCTGTCGGATGTCAGTGTCTACCGTTGATTGCTTGCTGTCGTCTCTATGTACTGTCCTTACCTTCATGGACACCAATATGAGGCGCAGCATTTCTCCTGAGGAAAGGCTCATTGTCACGCTGAGGTAAGCAATGTGCTATTTATTGCTAACATTAATGTCCTTAGTAAAATGTTGTTTAAAGTGGGTGATGTTAGACAATGTGCTGATGTAAGCTGAAATTACCCTTGTTTGTTCCTTCTTTCTATGTGCCATTGGGTAGTTCTTGCAAAGATGAAAGGTAGTGTTGTGTTTTCCACGTCATCATCATGCTGATTACCCTTGTTTGTTCCTTCTTTCTATGTGCCATTGGGTAGTTCTTGCAAAGATGAAAGGTAGTGTTGTGTTTTTCACGTCATCATCATGCTGATTACCCTTGTTTGTTCCTTCTTTCTATGTGCCATTGGGTAGTTCTTGCAAAGATGAAAGGTAGTGTTGTGTTTTCCACGTCATCATCATGCTCACAGCATCCTGCGTTGAACATACACGTCATCATCATGCTCACAGCATCCTGCGTTGAACATACATTGTGCATTAAAATTGCGTGACCATAGTAGTCGTAACCTAGATTGTAGTACTAAGGGCCACACACACATTTTTGTAAAGTTTGTTAGTCAGAAGTGAATATTTTTTAAAAAGAGCAAAGTGGTGTATTGGAAAATATATTTATTTTTGTATTTTTACCTTTTTCCACAGATTCCTTTCTACTGGTAACTCATTTGCATCCCTGCATTTTGAGTTTCTTTTGGGAACCTCAACGATTTCTCAGATCGTGCATCACACTTGCCATGTAATCTGGCATCAACTCCGAGAGACAGTGATGCCACAGCCCAAGGCGGATGATTAGGTTCGAATCGCTGAGGGCGTCAATATTTCTGCGCAGTTTCCAAACTGCATCGGGGCAATGGATGGCAGCCACATTCGTGTGACGAAGCCTCCTCACTCAGGGTCCTGATTCTTCAATTATAAACAATATTTTTCGGTAGTGCTTATGGCTGTTGCTGACAGTAACTACCGGTTTATAATGGTTGATATTGGGGCCTATGGAAGCACTTCAGATGCTCGCATCTTTAGTGCTTCTAGAATGGGTGAGCGGCTTCGTGCCAACCAGCTTGCCCTGCCCGAGCCCAGAAGACTGCCCGGATATGCAGGTCCGCCGGCTCCATTTGTCATTGTGGCGGATGAAGGGTTTGCATTAACTCCCCATGTTATGCGGCCCTTCCCAAAACGTGGTTTGGATGTCAGGAGGCGTATTTTCAACTACTGGTTGACTCGTGCCCGCCGGTATGTTGAGTGCGCCTTTGGAATACTCTCTGGCAAATGGAGGGTGTTTTTGTCATCCATACAGATGGATCCGGAGAATGCTACCCTGGTGAATCAAGCTTGTGTTGTTTTACACAACTTCACCAGGATTCACGAGGCTTCCTCTTCTGTTGACATGGATGAATTTCCGTCGTCAACAGTTTTGGGATTGGATCTGACCCTACATAGACAACCTGCGACTGCAGGCATTGCAGTTCGGGAACTCTATGCAGATTTCTTTTCCAGCCCAGAGGGGTCTGTGCCATGGCAGTTGGACGCTATTTGTGGCAGGATTTGATTTCTTCTGGGCTTGTTAGTTTATTTTTTGTTTTCACAGATAGATTTGTCAATTTATTATGGTGTAGTTGAGTGTAGGGACTCGCAAGATAATGAGGACCCTTGACGTGGGCTTGCGGGGTGAGGTTTTGGCCCATTTACAAATTGAATGTTCAGAGAATTAACAAACAGACTGTGCCAAGTGTGTTTTGGAAAAACATAATTCATCAATTTGCACTATGGACCCCAAAACCTTCTAATACCTCATTTTTAAATTAATGTTTTGAAAAGTATGTTGATTATATTAAAATTATACTGCTTGAAGTATATATTGTGTGTGTTTGATTTTTGATATGAATGTGTAGAACTACTAACGTATTTTGGTGGGATAATCAATAATACAAGACAAGTGATTTTTCAAATACTTCTTTGAAAAATATTCATAAAAATAAAAACTAGAACATACATAAAAAGCATAATTTTACATAAAAAATAAATATAAACAAAGAATCCAACATTTACATATCAAAAAGATCCCTGGTGAAGGATCCTGCTGCATAGGAGGGTTCGGGACGAACATGTCCTGGATCCTGGGCCCCTGTTGGATAATTGGCTTGAGACAAAGGCTGGTTCTGGCTTTGGGACAGATATACATTTGGTGGTGGGCAAGATGGTCTTTGGCCTGTGGGTGGCCAAGGTGGGAAGGTGGTGGGCTGTGGATTTTGTGGAAACACCACTTGGCGCCTGACCCGTTCAATAAGAGTATGTATGTCCCCCTGGTATGGGTGGCCATACATCTCTAACACCAGGGTCAGGGACGCCATGCATGTTCCCTGGTTCTCAGCTGGTACCCGTTGCAATAAAGGAGCCAGGCCCCTCATCATAGTTTCCTTTCGCACTTCAGTCCTCTTCTGGGCTAGGTACTGAATGACTTGAGAGTCAATAATTTCTTTAGTAACTAGCCCAGAAGAAGCCTGAGGGGCAGTCCTCCTACGCCGAGTCTGTGGCCTTTGGGTTTCCTCTGTGAACACTTCTGCAGCCCTTGCAGGTTCCCCTGGCTGCTACTCATGTTCAAGGGGTTGATGTGTAGGACTGGGTTCTGGGGAAAACACAGCTGGTTTATCTGCCCCTTCAACATCGGACTGCTGTGATTCATAAATGTCAGGATATTCAAGACTGTCCACAGTACTGTAGGTTGAAAACATCTGAAAAAACATATTAGACTTCTCATAAAACATTTATACAAAATATATAATCCTAGGATGGCAAACATAGTGCTGCAAGCCAAGAATAAGGTGAGCATGCACAGATCGCTCAAGGGTTGTAAATAGGAATGTTAACAATAAAACCTTTGTGGTAACATTATTGAAATCCACAATTGTAGGACTGTTGATCAGGACAGTGTGCAAACAGCAACTGAACATTTTGGAGGTAGCGGGGTGTTTGTAGCTGTCCAACACGAAAACACGTTGACCAGTTTAGGAGCTGACCAAGTTCTGAATTTGGTGTCATGTATATAAAAAGGGAGAGGGCGCTTCGTATTGGTTGGCATACTTCAACAAAAGTGATTTTGGGGCCTTTGCCACAGGCTGGTATAAAAGCAACATTCCAAGGCGCAAAATCCTGAAAACCACTTAAAAACCATACTTACAAAAATATAGCAAGTGAAAAACAGTAAAGGATTATTTTACAGACATGATAAGATCTAATGAATATACGACCGCCATCATGTTGCAAAGAAAAAAGGGGGTCAGTCAGCACATCCCGAAGCGCAGGGGCACGTTACTATGGCTGAGAACAAGACTGTTAGACAAAACAAGCAATGCAACAGCTCACTGCAAACCAAATAAAGTACAAAACTGCATCATAATTGCAAATGCTGAACTAATATGGTTAAAGATACTTAATTGCCTTAATTCCGCAATGTCCTTAATTCCGTCACTGGAGCGTGATCGTAAGATGCGCGAGGTCAATCGCACGCTGGTAGACGCGCTGCTGGTGGCATTCCCACCTGACAGCGGGGGCACAGTGAAAGCACAAGGCGAAGGACGAGGAAGAGGTCACCTACGCAGCTGGGGCACCGCCAGCACCTCAGAAGGCTGGGTTAGCATGGCCGAAATGTGGAAAAGCTTTGTCAGTACGCCAGAACAACCAGCACCACCAGCTGATATGGAACGTCTTAGCAGGAGGCAGCATTTCACCAACATGGTGGAGCAGTATTTGTGCACACGCCTACAAGTACTGAATGACGGGTCTGCCCCCTTCAACTTCTGGGTCTCCAAATTGGGCACATGGCCTGAGCTTGCCTTTTATCACCTTGGAGGTGCTGGACTGCCCTGCAGCCAGTGTATTATCTGAACGTGTGTTTGGCATGGCAGGGGGCGTCATCACAGACAAGCGCAGCCGCCTGTCCACAGCCAACGTGGACAAGCTCACGTTCATTAAAATGAACCAGGCTTGGATCCCACAAGACTTGTCTGTACCTTGTGCAGAATAGACTAGAGTTGAGCGAACACCTGGATGTTCGGGTTCGAGAAGTTCGGCCGAACTTTCCGAAAATGTTCGTGTTCGGGATCCGAACCCGAACCGAACTTCGTCCCGAACCCGAACCCCATTGAAGTCAATGGGGACCCGAACTTTTGGGGACTAAAAAGGCTGTAAAACAGCCCAGGAAAGAGCTAGAGGGCTGCAAAAGGCAGCAACATGTAGGTAAATTCCCTGCAAACAAATGTGGATAGGGAAATGAATTAAAATAAAAATTAAAAAAATAAAAATGACCCAATATCAATTGGACAGAGGTCCCATAGCAGAGAATCTGGCTTCACGTCAGCAGAGAATCAGTCTCTTCATGCCATAGCAAAGAATCTGGCTTCATGTCAGCAGAGAATCAGTCTCTTCATGCCATAGCAGAGAATCTGGCTTCATGTCACCCACCACTGGAACAGGCCACTGTCACATATTTAGGCCCCGGCACCCAGACAGAGGAGAGAGGTCCCGTAACAGAGAATCTGGCCTTATGTCACCACAGAATCTGTCTTCATGTCATAGCAGAGAATCAGGCTTCACGTCACCCACCACTGGAACAGGCCACTGTCACACATTTAGGCCCAGGCACCCAGGCAGAGGAGAGAGGTCCCGTAACAGAGAATCTGGCCTTATGTCAGCGCAGAATCAGTCTTCATGTCATAGCAGAGAATCAGGCTTCACGTCACCCACCACTGGAACAGGCCACTGTCACACATTTAGGCCCCGGCACCCAGACAGAGGAGAGAGGTCCCGTAACAGAGAATCTGGCCTTATGTCAGCGCAGAATCAGTCTTCATGTCATAGCAGAGAATCAGGCTTCACGTCACCCACCACTGGAACAGGCCACTGTCACATATTTAGGCCCCGGCACCCAGACAGAGAAGAGAGGTCCCGTAACAGAGAATCTGGCCTTATGTCAGCGCAGAATCAGTCTTCATGTCATAGCAGAGAATCAGGCTTCACGTCACCCACCACTGGAACAGGCCACTGTCACACATTTAGGCCCAGGCACCCAGGCAGAGGAGAGAGGTCCCGTAACAGAGAATCTGGCCTTATGTCAGCGCAGAATCAGTCTTCATGTCATAGCAGAGAATCAGGCTTCACGTCACCCACCACTGGAACAGGCCACTGTCACATATTTAGGCCCAGGCACCCAGACAGAGGAAAGAGGTCCTGTAACAGAGAATCTGGCCTTATGTCAGCACAGAATCAGTCTTCAGGTCAAAGCAGAGAAACAGGCTTCACGTCACCCACCACTGGAACAGGCCACTGTCACACATTTAGGCCCAGGCACCCAGACAGAGGAGAGAGGTCCCGTAACAGAGAATCTGGCCTTATGTCAGCGCAGAATCAGTCTTCATGTCATAGCAGAGAATCAGGCTTCACGTCACCCACCACTGGAACAGGCCACTGTCACACATTTAGACCCAGGCACCCAGGCAGAAGAGAGAGGTCCCGTAACAGAGAATCTGGCCTTATGTCAGTGCAGAATCTGTCTTCATGTCATAGTAGAGAATCAGGCTTCACGTCACCCACCACTGGAACAGGCCACTGTCACACATTTAGGCCCAGGCACCCAGGCAGAGGAGAGAGGTCCCGTAACAGAGAATCTGGCCTTATGTCAGCACAGAATCAGTCTTCATGTCATAGCAGAGAATCAGGCATCACGTCACCCACCACTGGAACAGGCCACTGTCACACATTTAGGCCCAGGCACCCAGGCAGAGGAGAGAGGTCCCGTAACAGAGAATCTGGCCTTATGTCAGCGCAGAATCTGTCTTCATGTCATAGCAGAGAATCAGGCTTCAGGTCACCCACCACTGGAACAGGCCACTGTCACATATTTAGGCCCCGGCACCCAGACAGAGGAGAGAGGTCCCGTAACAGAGAATCTGGCCTTATGTCAGCACAGAATCTGTCTTCATGTCATAGCAGAGAATCAGGCTTCACGTCACCCACCACTGGAACAGGCCACTGTCACACATTTAGGCCCAGGCACCCAGGCAGAGGAGAGAGGTCCCGTAACAGAGAATCTGGCCTTATGTCAGCGGAGAATCAGTCTTCATGTCATAGCAGAGAATCAGGCTTCACGTCACCCACCACTGGAACAGGCCACTGTCACATATTTAGGCCCAGGCACCCAGACAGAGGAGAGAGGTCCTGTAACAGAGAATCTGGCCTTATGTCAGCACAGAATCAGTCTTCATGTCATAGCAGAGAATCAGGCTTCACGTCACCCACCACTGGAACAGGCCACTTTCACACATTTAGGCCCAGGCACCCAGGCAGAGGAGAGAGGTCCCGTAACAGAGAATCTGGCCTTATGTCAGCGCAGAATCAGTCTTCATGTCATAGCAGAGAATCAGGCTTCACGTCACCCACCACTGGAACAGGCCACTGTCACACATTTAGGCCCAGGCACCCAGGCAGAGGAGAGAGGTCCCGTAACAGAGAATCTGGCCTTATGTCAGCGCAGAATCAGTCTTCATGTCATAGCAGAGAATCAGGCTTCACGTCACCCACCACTGGAACAGGCCACTGTCACACATTTAGACCCAGGCACCCAGGCAGAGGAGAGAGGTCCCGTAACAGAGAATCTGGCCTTATGTCAGTGCAGAATCTGTCTTCATGTCATAGTAGAGAATCAGGCTTCACGTCACCCACCACTGGAACAGGCCACTGTCACACATTTAGGCCCAGGCACCCAGGCAGAGGAGAGAGGTCCCGTAACAGAGAATGGAGGTCTCGCATGGAGGCCCAGTCATTGGTGGTGAAGTGTGTCTGATCCACAGTGCGACTGACCCGTGCGTGCTGCAGCTGAAACTCCACTATGGCCTGCTGCTGCTCGCACAGTCTTTCCAGCATATGCAAGGTGGAGTTCCACCTGGTGGGTACGTCGCATATGAGGCGGTGAGCGGGAAGGCCGAAGTTACGCTGTAGCGCAGACAGGCGAGCAGCGGAGAGTGTGAACGCCGGATGCGCGAACAGACGGCCCGCACTTTATGTAGCAGCTCTGACATGTCGGGGTAGTTACGAATGAACTTCTGCACCACCAAATTCAGCACATGCGCCAGGCAAGGGATGTGCGTCAAACCGGCTAGTCCCAGAGCTGCAACGAGATTTCGCCCATTATCGCACACCACCAGGCCGGGCTTGAGGCTCACCGGCAGCAACCACTCGTCGGTCTGTTGTTCTATACCCCGCCACAACTCCTGTGCGGTGTGGGGCCTGTCCCCCAAACATATGAGTTTCAGAATGGCCTGCTGACGTTTACCCCGGGCTGTGCTGAAGTTGGTGGTGAAGGTGTGTGGCTGACTGGATGAGCAGGTGGAAGAAGAGGAGGAGGAAGCAGAGTAGGAGGAGGAGGAGACAGGAGGCAAAGAATGTTGCCCTGCGATCCTTGGCGGCGGAAGGACGTGCGCCAAACAGCTCTCCGCCTGGGGCCCAGCCGCCACTACATTTACCCAGTGTGCAGTTAGGGAGATATAGCGTCCCTGGCCGTGCTTACTGGTCCACGTATCTGTGGTTAGGTGGACCTTGCCACAGATGGCGTTGCGCAGTGCACACTTGATTTTATCGGACACTTGTTTGTGCAGGGAAGGCACGGCTCTCTTGGAGAAGTAGTGGCGGCTGGGAACAACATACTGTGGGACAGCAAGTTACATGAGCTGTTTGAAGCTGTGTGTGTCCACCAGCCTAAATGACAGCATTTCATAGGCCAGTAGTTTAGAAATGCTGGCATTCAGGGCCAGGGATCGAGGGTGGCTAGGTGGGAATTTACGCTTTCTCTCAAATGTTTGTGAGATGGAGAGCTGAACGCTGCCGTGTGACATGGTTGAGATGCTTGGTGACGCAGGTGGTGGTGTTGGTGGTACATCCCATGTTTGCTGGGCGGCAGGTGCCAACGTTCCTCCAGAGGCAGAGGAAGAGGCCGAGGCGGCGGCAGCAGCAGCAGAAGAGGCTAAGGCGTCGGCAGCAGCAGAAGAGGCCAAGGCGGCAGCAGCAGAAGAGGTAGTAGGGGAGCCTGAGTGACTTCCTTGTTTTTAAGGTGTTTACTCCACTGCAGTTCATGCTTTGCATACAGGTGCCTGGTCATGCAGGTTGTGCTAAGGTTCAGAATGTTAATGCCTCGCTTCAGGCTCTGATGGCACAGCGTGCAAACCACTCGGGTCTTGTCGTCAGCACATTGTTTGAAGAAGTGCCATGCCAGGGAACTCCTTGAAGCTGCCTTTGGGGTGCTCGGTCCCAGATGGCGGCGGTCAGTAGCAGGCGGAGTCTCTTGGCGGCGGGTGTTCTGATTTTGCCCACTGCTCCCTCTTTTGCTACGCTGTTGGCTCGGTCTTACCACTGCCTCTTCCTCCGAACTCTGAAAGTCAGTGGCACAACCTTCATTCCATGTGGGCTCTAGGACCTCATCGTCCCCTGCATCGTCTTCCACCCAGTCTTGATCCCTGACCTCCTGTTCAGTCTGCACACTGCAGAAAGATGCAGCAGTTGGCACCTGTGTTTCGTCATCATCAGAGACGTGCTGAGGTGGTATTCCCATGTCCTCATCATCAGGAAACATAAGTGGTTGTGCGTTAGTGCATTCTATCTCTTCCACCCCTGGGGAAGGGCTAGGTGGATGCCCTTGGGAAACCCTGGCAGCAGAGTCTTCAAACAGCATAAGAGACTGCTGCATAACTTGAGGCTCAGACAGTTTCCCTGATATGCATGGGGGTGATGTGACAGACTGATGGGATTGGTTTTCATGCGCCATCTGTGCGCTTTCTGCAGAAGACTGGGTGGGAGATAATGTGAACGTGCTGGATGCACTGTCGGCCACCCAATTGACTAATGCTTGCACCTGCTCAGGCCTTACCATCCTTAGAACGGCATTGGGCCCCACAAAATATCGCTGTAAATTCTGGTGGCTACTGGGACCTGAGGTAGTTGGTTCACTAGGACGTGTGGCTGTGGCAGAACGGCCACGTCCTCTCCCAGCACCAGAGGGTCCACTAACACCACCACGACCATGTCCATGTCCACGTCCGCGTCCCTTATTAGATGTTTTCCTCATTGTTCCCGTTCACCACAATTTTGAGAATGGCAAATTTGGGAATAGTTTTTCAACCCAGAACAAAAAGTGTGCTTTTACGGTCACTACAAATAACTTGACCAGCTAAAACAGTACAGATTTGGTTGAATAGAAATGTGAGGCCTGTTTTTTTTTTGCGCTGTGTGACAGGTATAGGTTTAATCACAGAATCAGACTTCTATCTGCACGGTAGCGTGTGTCTTAGGTTTTTCTGAATGACACTATCAGCACCTTCAATGTAAGATATCCTTTTTGGGATAGATTTTAAGTAGGCCTCATATAGCAGAAACTAGTTATTTTGAGAATGGCAAATTTGGGAATAGTTTTTCAACCCAGAACAAAAAGTATGCTTTTACGGTCACTACAAATAACTTGACCAACTAAAACAGTACAGATTTGGTTGAATAGAAATGTGAGGCCTGTTTTTTTTTTGCGCTGTGTGACAGGTATAGGTTTAATCACAGAATCAGACTTCTATCTGCACGGTAGCGTGTGTCTTAGGTTTTTCTGAATGACACTATCAGCACCTTCAATGTAAGATATCCTTTTTGGGATAGATTTTAAGTAGGCCTCATATAGCAGAAACTAGTTATTTTGAAAATGGCAAATTTGGGAATAGTTTTTCAACCCAGAACAAAAAGTGTGCTTTTACGGTCACTACAAATAACTTGACCAGCTAAAACAGTACAGATTTGGTTGAATAGAAATGTGAGGCCTGTTTTTTTTTTGCGCTGTGTGACAGGTATAGGCTTAATCACAGAATCAGACTTCTATCTGCACGGTAGCGTGTGTCTTAGGTTTTTCTGAATGACACTATCAGCACCTTCAATGTAAGATATCCTTTTTGGGATAGATTTCAAGTAGGCCTCATATAGCAGAAACTAGTTATTTTGAGAATGGCAAATTTGGGAATAGTTTTTCAACCCAGAACAAAAAATGTGCTTTTACGGTCACTACAAATAACTTGACCAGCTAAAACAGTACAGATTTGGTTGAATAGAAATGTGAGGCCTGTTTTTTTTTGTGCTGTGTGACAGGTATAGGTTTAATCACAGAATCAGACTTCTATCTGCACGGTAGCGTGTGTCTTAGGTTTTTCTGAATGACACTATCAGCACCTTCAATGTATGATATCCTTTTTGGGATAGATTTCAAGTTGGCCTCATATAGCAGAAACTAGTTATTTTGAGAATGGCAAATTTGGGAATAGTTTTTCAACCCAGAACAAAAAGTGTGCTTTTACGGTCACTACAAATAACTTGACCAGCTAAAACAGTACAGATTTGGTTGAATAGAAATGTGAGGCCTGTTTTTTTTTTGCGCTGTGTGACAGGTATAGGTTTAATCACAGAATCAGACTTCTATCTGCACGGTAGCGTGTGTCTTAGGTTTTTCTGAATGACACTATCAGCACCTTCAATGTAAGATATCCTTTTTGGGATAGATTTCAAGTAGGCCTCATATAGCAGAAACTAGTTATTTTGAGAATGGCAAATTTGGGAATAGTTTTTCAACCCAGAACAAAAAATGTGCTTTTACGGTCACTACAAATAACTTGACCAGCTAAAACAGTACAGATTTGGTTGAATAGAAATGTGAGGCCTGTTTTTTTTTGTGCTGTGTGACAGGTATAGGTTTAATCACAGAATCAGACTTCTATCTGCACGGTAGCGTGTGTCTTAGGTTTTTCTGAATGACACTATCAGCACCTTCAATGTATGATATCCTTTTTGGGATAGATTTCAAGTTGGCCTCATATAGCAGAAACTAGTTATTTTGAGAATGGCAAATTTGGGAATAGTTTTTCAACCCAGAACAAAAAGTGTGCTTTTACGGTCACTACAAATAACTTGACCAGCTAAAACAGTACAGATTTGGTTGAATAGAAATGTGAGGCCTGTTTTTTTTTGCGCTGTGTGACAGGTATAGGTTTAATCACAGAATCAGACTTCTATCTGCATGGTAGCGTGTGTCTTAGGTTTTTCTGAATGACACTATCAGCACCTTCAATGTAAGATATCCTTTTTGGGATAGATTTTAAGTAGGCCTCATATAGCAGAAACTAGTTATTTTGAAAATGGCAAATTTGGGAATAGTTTTTCAACCCAGAACAAAAAATGTGCTTTTACGGTCACTACAAAAAACTTGACCAGCTAAAACAGTACAGATTTGGTTGAATAGAAATGTGAGGCCTGTTTTTTTTTGCGCTGTGTGACAGGTATAGGTTTAATCACAGAATCAGACTTCTATCTGCACGGTAGCGTGTGTCTTAGTTTTTTCTGAATGACACTATCAGCACCTTCAATGTAAGATATCCTTTTTGGGATAGATTTCAAGTAGGCCTCATATAGCAGAAACTAGTTATTTTGAGAATGGCAAATTTGGGAATAGTTTTTCAACCCAGAACAAAAAATGTGCTTTTACGGTCACTACAAATAACTTGACCAGCTAAAACAGTACAGATTTGGTTGAATAGAAATGTGAGGCCTGTTTTTTTTTGCGCTGTGTGACAGGTATAGGTTTAATCACAGAATCAGACTTCTATCTGCACGGTAGCGTGTGTCTTAGGTTTTTCTGAATGACACTAACAGCACCTTCAATGTAAGATATCCTTTTTGGGATAGATTTTAAGTAGGCCTCATATAGCAGAAACTAGTTATTTTGAAAATGGCAAATTTGGGAATAGTTTTTCAACCCAGAACAAAAAATGTGCTTTTACGGTCACTACAAATAACTTGACCAGCTAAAACAGTACAGATTTGGTTGAATAGAAATGTGAGGCCTGTTTTTTTTTGCGCTGTGTGACAGGTATAGGTTTAATCACAGAATCAGACTTCTATCTGCACGGTAGCGTGTGTCTTAGGTTTTTCTGAATGACACTAACAGCACCTTCAATGTAAGATATCCTTTTTGGGATAGATTTTAAGTAGGCCTCATATAGCAGAAACTAGTTATTTTGAAAATGGCAAATTTGGGAATAGTTTTTCAACCCAGAACAAAAAATGTGCTTTTACGGTCACTACAAATAACTTGACCAGCTAAAACAGTACAGATTTGTTTAAATAGAAATGTGAGGCCTGTTTTTTTTTGCGCTGTGTGACAGGTATAAGTTTAATCACAGAATCAGACTTCTATCTGCACGGTAGCGTGTGTCTTAGGTTTTTCTGAATGACACTATCAGCACCTTCAATGTAAGATATCCTTTTTGGGATAGATTTCAAGTAGGCCTCATATAGCAGAAACTAGTTATTTTGAGAATGGCAAATTTGGGAATAGTTTTTCAACCCTGAACAAAAAGTGTGCTTTTACGGTCACTACAAATAACTTGACCAGCTAAAACAGTACATATTTGGTTGAATAGAAATGTCAGGTCTATTTTTTAGGCGCTGGGTGACAGGCTCAACTTGCCCCTGATGTAGTATATGGCCAAAAAATAACCACACTATTGATGGTTAAATGCACTTGGGTGACATAGGCTCAGCCTGCACCAGATTTAGTATATGGCCAAAAAATAACCAGACTGTTGATGGTTAAATGCACTTCGGTGACACAGGCTCAGCCTGCAGCTGATGTAGGATATAGCACAAAATAACCACACTATTGATGGTTAAATACACTTGGTCATAGCTTGTGCTGGCGCACCACAAGTCACAAAATGGCCGCCAATCACCCCAGAAAAAAGTGATCTAAAAACGCTCTGGGCAGCCTCAAAAAAGTGAGCAAGTCGATATTAGCACTTCAATGATCCACAGCTGCAGATCGATCACAGAATGAAGTCTTTTGGAGGAGTTAATCTGCCTAATCTCGCCCTAACGTCGCAGCTGCAACCTCTCCCTATGCTTGAATCAGCAGAGTGACGTGCAGTGCTACGTGACCCAAGCTTATATAGAGGCTGGGTCACATGCTGCACTGGCCAATCACAGCCATGCCAATAGTAGGCAAGGCTGTGATGGCCTCTTGGGGCAAGTAGTATGACACTTGTTGATTGGCTGCTTTGCAGCCTTTCAAAAAGCGCCAAGAAAGCGCCAAACACCGAACCCGGACTTTTACGAAAATGTTCGGGTTCGGGTCCGTGTCACGGATACCCCAAAATTCGGTACGAACCCGAACTATACAGTTCGGGTTCGCTCATCCCTAGAATAGACATTTATACCACCATCAAACATACATTCTTGTACTCAAGTCAAGTGCAATGATTCTTTGTTTTCTTTTTTTTTTATTTGTCCCAATATTTTCGGGGCTACCTAACCCAATAAAAAATAAAAAAAAACATTGTTGGCTACTTCCTCCTCCTCCATTGCTGCCTCCACCTACAACACCACATTCACCGCCTCCTCAACCTCCGACTCCATATCCACCTCCTTCTCTGAGTTGCAGGTTAATAATTTGTAATTTTTAGTTATTTTATTTTATTTTAAGTTATTTCCCTATCCACATTTGTTTGCAGAGCAGTTGCCATGCTTTTAAGCACATTTTTCTGCCTTTTACTTCCCTCTAGCCTTTTCAAGGATTATTTTAGAGCCATTTTAATGCATAAAAAGTGCCAATTTTAGTGCCCTAAATTGAAAAAAAATCTTATTTTCAATTGTCGGGTGACATTTTACAATTTTTGGGGTATACAAACCCCTGCTGTGCCTGGGTGACAGGGGCCAAAATCTCTCAAAATCCTCTGTTATATTGCTGGGTGACAAGAACCACCTTTTGCCGTGAATGAACCCCTGCTGTGCCTGGGTGACATGGGCCTAAATCTCTCAAAATTCTCTGTTCTATTGCTGGGTGACATGAACCCCCTTTTGCCATGAATGAACCCCTGCTGTGCCTGGGTGACAGGGGCCTAAATCTCTCAAAATCCTCTGTTCTATTGCTGGGTGACATGAACCCCCTTTTGCCGTGAATGAACCCCTGCTCTGCATTGCTAAATTTAGGGAAAATATCTGTTACTGATTGGAAGATGCGCGACTACAAGCGGACGCTGATGATGGCATTTCCACCTGACAGCGGGGGCACAGTGGAAGCACAAGGCGAAGGCAGAGGAGGATGAAGATGTCGCCAACGCAGCTGGGGCACCACCAGCACCTGAGAAGGCAGGGTTAGCATGGCCAAAATGTGGAAAAGCTTTGTCAGCCTTAGAGGTGCTGACCTGCCCTGCAGCCAGTGTATAGTGTGAACGTGTGTTTAGCATGGCAGAGAGCATTATCACAGGCCGCAGCCAATGTGGACAAGCTTACGTTTATTAAAATGAACCAGGCATGGATCCCACAGGACTTGTCCGTACCTTGTGCAGAATAGACATTTATACCAGCCTCAACCATCCATTCTTGTACTCAAGTGCACTTATTCTTTGTTTTATTTTGTTATATGTCCCAATATTTTTAATTTAAAAATAAAAAATAACACAAATCAGTGTTGGCTACCTATTCCTCCTTCACCGCCGCTTCCACCTACACCGCCACGTCAACCTACACCGCCACATCCACCCATCCACCGCCTCCTCAACCTCCTACTCCTAGATCCAGATTGTTATTTTAAATTTTTCTGTATTTTATGTTATTTTAAGTCATTTCCCTATCCACATTTGTTTGCAGAACAGTTGCCATGCTCTTAAGCACATTTTGATGCCTTTTGCAGCCCTCTATCCCTTTCCAGGACTATTTTAGAGCCATTTTAGTGCCCAAAAGTTTGGGTCCCCATTGACTTCAATGGGGTTCGGGGTCAAGTTCGGGTCCCGAACCCGAACTTTTTTTCCAAGTTTGGCCGAACTCGACGAACCCGAACATCCAGGTGTCCGCTCAACTCTAACAATGAGGAACAAAAATTTTTGAAGACCCTGCAATTTTGAAAGTTCTCCCACTTAGAAATCATGGAGGGGTATGAAATTCACATTGTAGGTGCATTCCCACTCTGAGAGACAGAATAATAAATTAAAAAAAACAGGAAATCACATTGTATGATTTTTAAAGAAATTATTTGTCTTCCACTGCTGAACACCTGAGAAAATCAGTGTTAATATTTGGTACAGAAGCCTTTGTTTGCAATTACAGAGGTCAAACGTTTCCTGTAGTTCTTGACCAGGTTTGCACACACTGCAACAGGGATTTTGGCCCACTCCTCCACACAGATCTCCTCTAGATCTGTCAGGTTTTGGGGCTGTCGCTGAGCAACACGGAGTTTCAGCTCCCTCCAAAGATGTTCTATTGGATTAAGGTCTGGAGACTGGCTAGGCCACTCCAGAACCTTGATATGCTTCTTACAGAGCACCCTCCTTGGTTATCCTGGCTGTGTGCTTCGGGTCGTTGTCATGTTGGAAGACCCAGCCACGACTCATCTTCAACCATTTACAAGTGCCACTGTCATAAGCTAATAATGTTATTCACTTCATCTGTCAGTGGTTTTAATCTTATAATTGATTTGAGCGTATCGGTGGATTTAGACAAGCAGATAATCGTTTAAGCAATCACAGACCCGAGCGACTACTGACCGAACATTCTAGAAGACAACTAGCATTTAAATGAAAGGATTATTGTGTAAAATGTTTTTTTTTTTTGATCGTATAATCATTGATAAGCCTACATACAGGGGCTCTCTATCATCAAGGATGTACACGAAGCACATTTACCTAACCCAATTCATTAACGACAAACAATGATTGTACTTTTTCGCATTGATGATTTCACTGACGTTGAATGAGCGTTTTGGTCAGATCGCTCATTCATTAGAAACATTTAACTGCCACGATTGTTGCCCATCTTCCATCGTTTGTGTTCGAATTGCAACGATTACAGTATCTGCTCCTCTAAATCCATCTTATCTGTGTGTGTGTTCCTAAAGTAATCCAGATATAAAACATATCTATTTGTCACAATTCCCAATATTTTTTCCTTTGTTCTGCTCCGTTAGAGGACCAGAATAATGGAAATAATGGGAGTGCCAGATAGGACACATAACTGACCTTAACGGAGCTGAACAGACTCCTTTGACTACAATGCTGGACATTTTTTGGGGGTCTTTTTAATGAAATCTGCAACGGAGATCCCAAAAGGAGCTTCAAATATTCTGCAACGGAGGTCCCAAACGGAGCTTCCAACATAGATGTGAACTTGCCCTAATTTGAGCTTATAAAATTCCATATCCTAGATGTTTTTATTCCTAATGCATTCAATGATTGTGACCTTTATTTTAAGCATCAGTGTGTGTTGCACAGATCCAAATACAAACTAAATGATACTGAACCTTCAGAATGACACTATATAATAATGAGAAACTACAGACTTGGATATACTGTAAAAAGTTGGAAATGGTTACAGTTATTCCAATATTCTTTATCTGTTTTGATAGTCTGACCTAGTATTCAACCAAGAGCAGATGAGATGCACTGCAAGCAGGTTAAGTACACAGTAGTTAATATATAATATATACAACAAATGTTTTACTAGTATTTGATGTTGCGATGTTTGCACAAAGCTAAAAAACTTTAACATAACAGGGTAAAGACAGTAACCTTCCAAATGCATAAATAGGGATGTTTCATATCTAAATTTTGTATCGTACAAATGACTGAATAGAAGTGCTAGCTACTTAATATTTTATTTCATTAGCAGTATAAAACATTTCTATAAATCTGCTCCTAAGCCATTTGTACATAAAAACACCTTATTAAAATGAAATCTGCTCCGCAAAGGATCTGCAACTAACTACAAAACAATGCATTGGAAAATATCTGCTAGGTGTTACATTTTGATCCTGGGAATGTATTCATTGCGATCAATAGTGATTGCAGCATCTACAAAGGGAGGAGCCCCCCTTTATATCTTCACTACTGAAATTTGCAGGGCTCTTGTTTAAAGGTGCCCAAATTGCCCATGTACATTAGTGAAATGT
Organism: Bufo bufo; assembly: GCF_905171765.1. Taxonomy (NCBI): domain Eukaryota; kingdom Metazoa; phylum Chordata; class Amphibia; order Anura; family Bufonidae; genus Bufo; species Bufo bufo. The sequence continues at coordinate 87,605,265 of NC_053397.1, read as the reverse complement.
TGTTTAGAATGACATGGTTCATCACTGAGTACTTTCATTACAACAATCTTCTTAAACGACGGCTGGATAACCATCATCATCTGGAAATAAGCTGGATGCTAACATTTTCACGCAAAAGATTTTGGTGATTGAGAGTGCTTGGTTCAACAGGACGAACCATCAGAGAATATTTGGTAGATGCCATCCTACAAAAGTAGGGAGTCAGGACATTAGTTTTAATTCGCTACTCATTACCCGCCTGCTATAATCAGATTTCTACTCATTTGTACAAACCCAAAAGAGAAGGCAGCAATGTATTGTTGTACATGTATATATATTTTTTTTAGGAATAATGCAATTAAAGAGGTTGGGGAGCACAAAGAAAATTGCTGTTTTCTTCTATAAACAATGCCACTCCTGTCCACAGGTTTTATGAGGTATTGCATCTCAGCCCCATTCACTTAGGACTCATGCACACAAACATGTGCCAGCCAGGCCCGTATTGCGGCCTGCAAACAGCAGGTCTGCAATATATGGGTCCTGACAATTTTTGCACTGCGTCACGGATGTGGACCTATTCCGTGGGTTTTCTCTATTTTTTTGGGGTGCAGACGGGTCATGGACCCATTCAAGTTGAATGGGTCTGAATCCGTCTGCGGCAGCCGCACACATGCTGCCCGAGCATTGGGGACCACAAATTCTATTCCCCAATGCACAGAACGGCCGGGCAACGGTTGTGTGTATGAGCCCTTAAAAGGAGCTGAGCTGCAATAATAGACATACCCTCGGACAGGTGTGGTTCTGCTTATGAATGAAAGCAGACATGTTTTTCTAATCCTAGACAACCCTTTTAAGTACTTTTCTACTGATGATAAATGCTGCTATATTGCAGTTAACCATGTTTTCTCAGAGGGGAACATTGACTTCTTATGGGCTACATTTCAACTAAACCTATGAAATGCTTCCTCTCACATTGCACATGTGCTCCATATATAATATGTTACATCATGGAATTGCAGCGAGCTGGCCCACAGGGGAGAACTCGTGAAGTTCACGGTGGGCCGATGCCCTCAACAGTTCATCGGTACTCACGGTTAGCAGATGTCTCCTTGGGCCAGCAGTGCAGTGAATGGGAGAACAGCACCAAATTCTCCAGGGCACGCTCCACTACAGGGGACACCGGCCAGGTGGTCATTGAAGTGCCCTTGATGGTGCTTGTGTGGCTGGACCCCTGAATTTGGTAAAATCGTGACGCCAGCACCTTGGTGGTGCAAAATGATGAGAGTGGTTGTAGTATGGAGATGGAAGAATGAGACAGGGTTCAAATCCAACTAAGAACTTTTCTGTAAACAGGGTCTTGACAGCAATTTACATCCAGATATAAACAGTCTCTCATGAATATGGAGGTTGAATACGGTAAATCCAGGTAATAGGCTGTATATGTGGCTATATCTAAGGCTATGGTAGGAGGTTGTGTAATCACTGGTATTTAGCTCTTTGCCTTGTTCTAATCTCCACTGAGGAAGGGGTTGTCCCCGAAACGCGTATGGTCCCAGGAAGTGAGCGCAAATATCCGATGTTCACATAAGGACATTCGACTGATAATATGACAGGCCTGTCTAAGAAATAAACCAAGCCCGATCTAAACCTCCGGCAAGTACACCCAGCTGACCAGCAGGGAGAGCTCCGCTACGTGATACGCCGTGCCGACGCCAGCTTCGTCACCACGTGGGACGCTGCGTGAAGTGTGAGAAGCAGGGCAGTGGAGGACGCCGTGGAGCGGGAGGCCGGTAAGAGACGCCGAGTATCAGGAGGCGGGCGAGGAGGATACCTGAGAATCCGGTAAGCAAAACTTATGTTTACCTCTGGATACAACTAGCGCACCTTACAGCCGGCTGGCTGATATACACAGCGCACCAGAGCTACGGACCCAGGGATAATTGAGGTTGAATTGACCTACAGTATTTCAATATAAACAGGACAACGATATATTGGACTGCTCAAATTGCACATTTTAATCAAAGAACGGCACTAGTGCACTTTAATTTCTTCTTTGAAGATATTATATTACAACTAAGGACCTACTATCCCTGAAAAGGAGATATATATATGGTGGACTATTTACCTACTTCTTTTTCTTCACACATATTGATTTTAGAAATTTATTTTACATTGATTGATGTGATTTTACTGTGTGTATCAATATTTTAATATTTTAGGGATTGCCCATGATTGTTATCTTGCACTGAAGATATTAAATTAATTGATAAATTGATAACCAATTCCACGATCTATGTTTGTTCCCTTCTGCAGAGAGTGCCCCTCTTAAATTTATTTATATACTCTGTCTACCTAGGCTTGAGGTGAGGCCTTTTGGAGGTGAGCACCTCATATCCAATACTGATCTGTGGGTGAAGCCGCTATTTTCTATTATCTATACCAGTTTAGATCCTTATCTTCTACATACAAGTGCTACAACAGATGGCCTGTCTGTCCTTGAAGTAATGGTGAGGCTGCCGGAAGCTGATAAACCTTCACCATGGTACAAAGGCGCCTAAAGCCTAGAATAATGGCTATTGTCCTTCCTTTGTCTTTTTACATAGAAAATGGTAAAATCCACTTAGCACTCCAGAAGAGTAGATGGTATAATAAAGATCTCACCTCTGCCGGTTTCTTAGCTTGACACTGAGACAAACTGTGGCGAAACCAACCTCGCCACTGGGTTTTGGAGGGGCCTGTTTGCCAGCCTCTTGCCCCAGGATTATGGGCCCTCTCATCAGCCCATGCTAAACTTTTGAACCCCTGGTCTAATTCGTGCCATTTTGGGATATGTTAAATGTCTATGTGTACTGTAAAGGGTGGGACATTATATATTTGAGTAGTGATGTCTGTCCTATTGTCTCCACGTGTGTATTGGCGATTTCCCTTTGTCCTGAGAGATAATTGAATTACTCCTCGGTTGTCTCCAGGACAGAAGACATTGTGTATTCTCCTACCTGTGATGATTACATTAACCCGTGTAAGGTAATTGTATCACAGGCAGAGGGGAGGATTTTGTGTGGGAGTGTTTTACTGTATTGTACGTGTTTATTGGTTGTTTTTACAAAACCCTGTGGGTGGTATCCTTGTTGGAAAATGTGTATAAGTCAATGCTTGTGTGTTCAATAAAGAGTTCCTGTTTTACCCTTCATCATGTTGAGGCTGGTGTTTGGGTAACTGATCGACACTGGGAATTGCTATACGCTGAAGATTTGCTATACTCCCCTGGTTATAACTATTAGCTCTTGTAAGAGCTGTTCCTGCTTTTAGGAGAGGTTAACCCACTGAAGCCTGGAGCCTTGTCGTAGGTCCAGGGTGGGTAGGAGACGGCGAGACCTCAACCAAGCTTCGGAGGTTCGTGGGGGTCTGCAGTGCTTACGGTGTCAAGTGGAGTGCTTGGAGTCCTCGGGAAGCACTAGGAGCATCCATCGATGGAGGTACCCGGTCGGGGTGCCAGGAGATCCGTTACACAAACGAATTGGCTCCTCTGGGCTGTGGAGCCCAAGAGAGAGATAAGAGGAGGGGGTCCTCTGCTTCCCCCTGCTCCTCACTCCAGCTTTATTCAACCAACAACTCCCTCCAATTAGGCCTGAACTGTGGTATATATACTGTGGTGCTATCCCCATCTAGTGGTGGAATATGTGTAGTGCACCCAACAGCCTGTTAACAGAGCTCTTTATACAAGAGTGCAATACAACATGATACAACATATAATATAACAAGATTTGCAGTGCCCAAGTACACAAGAGTATTAATTGAAGAGGAAGACACTAATGTTTTACATGTGTATACGGGTATATGCTGCTATGACAACATAGACATCAATATGGAAATGCTGGCAGCTCATGATGGCATGAACAATATATCATGTGTTTGATCTGCGGTGATATTCTAATGAATGGTCTATGTGTAATTCCCTTGAGTTAATTAATGTACATTAATCAATGCTGATTATTGCGCAGCTTCACTTCACTGTAAAACACTTTATATTATTCAAATAAAATACATAAATTGTATATTGTGAAACCTGTAATATTATAGTTTGTGTGCTCTAAATTATTATTTGTATTGAATATATAATATTCAGATCAAAAAGTAAAAATATTAAATACATTTGAAAAGGTAATATTCCTTTTGTTTAGAATGTGCAGCTGTGAATTCAATAGGATTAATCCCTTCAGAACCCTGCCAAAGTTCACCTTAACCCCTTAAGGACACGGACATATTTCACCTTAAGGACCAGGCCATTTTTTGCAAATCTGACCAGTGTCACTTTATGTGGTGATAACTTTAAAATGCTTTGACTTATCCAGGCCATTATGAGATTGTTTTTTCGTCATATATTGTACTTCATGACACTAGTAAAATGAAGTCCAAAAAATTCATTTTTATTCATAAAAAAATATCAAATTCACCAATTCTTTTTAAAAAAAAGTTTACATTTCTCTACTTCTATAATACATAGTAATACCTACAAAAATAGTTATTACTTTACATTCCCCATATGTCTACTTCATGTTTGGATCATTTTGGGAATGCCATTTTAGTTTTTGGGGACGTTGCAAGGTTTAGAAGTTTAGAAGCAAATCTTGAAATTTTTCAGAAATTTTCAAAAACCCAATTCTTAGGGACCAGTCTGAAGTCACTTTGTGAGGCTTACATAATAGAAACCACCCCATTGTAGAAACTACACCCCTCAAGGTATTCAAAACTGATTTTACAAATGTCGTTAACCCTTTAGGTGTTCCACAAGAGTTAATGGCAAATGGAGAAAAAAATTCAGAATTTAGATTTTTTGCCAAATTTTTCATTTTAATCCATTTTTTCCAGTTACAAAGCAAGGGTTAACAGCCAAACAAAATGCTATATTTATTGCCCTGATTATGTAGTTTTCAGAAACACCCCATATATGGCCGTAAACTACTGTACGGGCACACAGTAAGACGTAAAGGGAAAGGTGTGCCGTGTGGTTTTTGGAAGGCAGATTTTGCTGGACTGGTTTATTTACACCATGTCCCATTTAAAGCCCCCCTGATGCACCCCTAGAGTAGAAACTCCATAAAAGTGACCCCATCTAAGAAACTACACCCCTCAAGGTATTCAAACTGATTTTACAAACTTTGTTAACCCTTTAGGTGTTGCAAAAGAGTTATTGGCAAATGGAGATGAAATTTGAGAATTTCAATTTTTTTGCAAATTTTCCAATTTAATCAATTTTTTTCAGTAACAAAGCAAGGGTTAACAGCCATACAAAATGCTATATTTATTGCCCCGATTCTGTAGTTTGCAGAAACACCCCATATGTGGCCGTAAACTACTGTACGGGCACACAGTAGGGCGTAGAGGGAAAGGTGCGCCGTGTGGTTTTTGGAAGGCAGATTTTGCTGGACTGGTTTATTTACACCATGTCCCATTTCAAGCCCCCCTGATGCACCCCTAGAGTAGAAACTCCATAAAAGTGACCCCATCTAAGAAACTACACCCCTCAAGGTATTCAAAACTGATTTTACAAACTTTTTTAACCCTTTAGGTGTTGCACAAGAGTTATTGGCAAATGGAGATGAAATTTGAGAATTTCATTTTTTTTGCTAATTTTCCATTTTAATCTATTTTTTCCAGTAACAAAGCAAGGGTTAACAGCCAAACAAAATGCTATATTTATTGCCCTGATTCTGTAGTTTACAGAAACACCCCATATGTGGCCGTTAACTACTGTACGGGCACACGGTAGGGTGTAGAGGGAAAGGAGTGACGTGTGGTTTTTGGAAGGCAGATTTTGCTAGACTGGTTTATTTACACCATGTCCCATTTGAAGCCCCCCTGATGCACCCATAGAGTAGAAACTCCATAAAAGTCACCCCATTTTGGAAACTACGGGATAAGGTGGCAGTTTTGTTGGGACTATTTTTAGGGTACATATGATTTTTGGTTTCTCTGAGCGGGAGGAGCTCAGATCTTCCCATTCACCCCTATGATTGGGGTGTGGAGTATTTTTATACCCCAGGGTGCGAGCACTCCACCAGGCTATGATTAAGAACTGAATAGTTCGAAACATGGCAGCTAACTACGGTGGTGGGTGAGGTGTGTACTGGATGTATTCCTTTTTATGAATCTGAATAAAGGCGAAGCAACCTTCTGAAGCTCTGGATGCTGTTTCTTTTTTTCTTTCGCATATAACATGAAGGCTGCTCCGGTCTTGTTCCGTGCATCCTGGTTTATGGCGAGCTGGAAATCGAAACTTTCTTACTTTCCATAATAAATATTAAGTTTTGTTTGGCTGTTAACCCTTGCTTTGTTACTGGAAAAAAACTTTTTTTATTTTATGACTTTTTGATCACTTGCTATTACTTGCTAATTTTTTGTGATGTAAGTTGACCAAAAAATACCTACTTTTTTTTTTTGACCATGTTCATCTGAGGGGTTAGGTCATGGGGTATATTTATAGAAAAGATTCTTACGGACACGGCGATACCTAATATGTCTACTTTTTATTTATTTATTTATGTTTTACACTATATTATCTTTTTATAAACAAACAAAAAACATTTTAGTATCTCCATAGTCTAAGAGTCATTTTTTTTTTTGTTTTTAGCCAATTATCTTAGGTAGAGGCTCATTTTTTGCGGGATGAGAGGACGGTTTTATTGGCACTATTTTGGGGGGCATATGACTTTTTGATCGTTTGCTATTACAATTTTTGTGATGAAAGGTGACAAAAAAATTTTTGCTGAACTACACAGGACGTACAGGTATTTTTGGGGAAATTTGAAATGTGTCACTTTATGTGGTAATAACTTTGGAACGCTTTACTTATACAAGCCATTCTGAGATTGTTTTCTCATGACACAATGTACTTCATGATAGTGGTAAATTTTAGTCAATAGTTTTCATTTTTATTTATTTTTTAATCCCAAATTTACCAAATAAATAAGAAACATTTGCAACTTTCTAAATTTTAATTTATCTGCTTTGAAAAAAGATAGTGATACCTCATATAATAGTTATTACTTTACATTTTCCATATGTCTACTTTAAGTTTGGATCATTTTGTGAATGCCATTTTATTTTTTGGGGACGTTAGAAGGCTTAGAAGTAGAGTTGAGCGGACACCTGGATGTTCGGGTTCGACGGGTTCGGCCGAACTTTGGAAAAAAGTTTGAGTTCGGGACCCGAACTTGACCCGAACTTGACCCCGAACCCGAACCCCATTGAAGTCAATGGGGACCCGAACTTTTGAGCACTAAAATGGTTGTAAAAATGTCATGGAAAGGGCTAGAGGGCTGCAAATGGCTTTAAAATGTGGTTGAGAGCATGGCAAGTGCTCTGCAAACAAATGTGGATAGGGAAATGACTTTAAATAACATAAAATACGTAAAAATATAAAATAATAATCTTGATCTAGGAGGACGATATGGAGTAGGAGGTTAAGGAGGTGGTGGATGTGGTGGTGTAGGTGGAAGCGGCGGTGGAGGAGGAGGTAGCCTACACTGGTTTTTGGTTTTAAATTTTATTTTTTTAATTTGGGTGCACCCCAAAACATTGGGATATATAACCTGTGATAACCCCCTGCAGTCGTGCTAAAAACACATTCAGACAATACACTGGCTGCAGGGCAGGCCAGCACCTCCAAGGGGTAAAGGGCAAGCTCAGGCCATGTGCCCAATTTGGAGATCCAGAAGCTGCAGGGGCTGACCCCTGTCAGTCAGTTCGTGTAGGCGTGTGCAAACTTACTGCCCCACCATGTCACACGTCCCCGTGATGTTCACGATGCAATTTGATATCTGCTCTATCAACTTTCGATGTTCTTTTCTGCGCCTACCATGGTGATCACGGGTGGTGGGGAATCAGGGTTCCACTCCGGAGAGGGAGTGTGAGAAAGAAAGACCACATCCAAGGGAGGATTAATTTTTTCAAATAAAAAATTATAGAGTTGAATTATGGGAGAAATTATTTAAGGGAACCTGTCACCGGGATTTTGTGTATAGGGCAGAGGACATGGGTTGCTAGATGGCCGCTAGCACATCCGCAATACCCAGTCCCCATAGCTCTGTGTGCTTTTATTGTGTAAAAATAACGACTTGATAGATATGCAAATTATCCTCAGATGAGTCCTGTCCCTGAGATGTATCACGTACAGGACTCATCTCAGGTTAATTTAAATATCTATCAAATCATTTTTTATGCACAATAAAAGCACACAGAGCTATGAGGACTGGGTATTGCGGATGTGCTAGCGGCCATCTAGCAACCCATGTCCTCAGCTCTATACACAAAATCATGGTGACAGGTTTTTTAAAGCATAAAAGTGTGACAACTTTTTAAAGTTTAAGCATTGAATGAAAGGATGTGCCGCGCATTAATTACTGAAGAATTTATTACAGTCAGGTCCATAAATATTGGGACATCGACACAATTCTAACATTTTTGGCTCTATAAACCACCACAATGGATTTTACATGAAACTAACAAGATGTGCTTTAACTGCAGACTGTCAGATTTAATTTGAGGGTATTTACATCCAAAACAGGTGAACGGTGTAGGAATTACAACAGTTTGCATATGTGCCTCCCACTTATTAAGGGACCAAAAGTAATCACACAATTGGCTTCTCAGCTGTTCCATGGCCAGGAGTATGTTATTCCCTCATTATTCCAATTACAATGAGCAGATAAAAGGTCCAGAGTTAATTTCAAGTGTGCTATTTGCATTTGGAATCTGTTGCTGTTAACTCTCAAGATGAGATCCAAAGAACTGTCACTATCAGTGAAGCAAGCCATCATTAGGCTGAAAAAAAAAAAAAAAAAGATCAGAGAGATAGCAAAAACATTAGGCGTGGCCAAAACAACTGTTTGGAACATTCTTGAAAAGAAGGAAGGCACCGGTAAGCTCAGCAACACCAAAAGACCTGGAAGACCACGGAAAACAACTGTGGTGGATGACCGAAGAATTCTTTACCTGGTGAAGAAAACACTCTTCACAGCAGTTGGCCAGATCAAGAACACTCTCCAGGAGGTAGGTGCATGTGTGTCAAAGTCAACAATCAAGAGAAGACTTCACCAGAGAGAATGCAGAGGGTTCCCCACAAGATGTAAACCATTGGTGAGCCTCAAAAACAGGAAGGCCAGATTAGAGTTTGCCAAACAACATCTAAAAAAGCCTTCACAGTTCTGGAACAACATCCTATGGACAGATGAGACCAAAATCAACTTGTACCAGAGTGATGGGAAGAGAAGAGCATGGAGAAGGAAAGGAACTGCTCATGATCCTAAGCATACCACCTCATCAGTGAAGCATGGTGGTGGTAGTGTCATGGCGTGGGCATGTATGGTTGCTAATGGAACTGGTTCTTTTGTATTTATGGATGATGTGACTGCTGACAAAAGCAGTAAAATGAATTCTGAAGTGTTTCTGACAATATTATCTGCTCATATTCAGCCAAATGCTTCAGAACTCATTGGATGGCGCTTCACAGTGCAAATGGACAATGACCCAAAGCATACTGCAAAAGCAACCAAAGAGTTTTTTAAGGGAAAGAAGTGGAATGTTATACAATGGCCAAGTCAATCACCTGACCTGAATCCGATTGAGCATGCATTTCACCTGCTGAAGACAAAACTGAAGGGAAAATGCCCCAAGAACAAGCAGGAACTGAAGACAGTTGCAGTAGAGGCCTGGCAGAGCATCACCAGGGATGAAACCCAGCGTCTGGTGATGTCTATGTGCTCCAGACTTCAGGCTGTAATTGACTGCAAAGGATTTGCAACCAATTATTAAAAAGTAAAAGTTTGATTTATGATTATTATTCTGTCCCATTACTTTTGGTCCCTTAACAAGAGGGAGGCACATATGCAAACTGTTGTAATTCCTACACCGTTCATCTGATTTGGATGTAAATACCCTCAAAATAAAGCTGACAGTCTGCAGTTAAAGCACATCTTGTTTGTTTCATTTAAAATCAATTGTGGTGGTGTATAGAGCCAAAAATGTTAGAATTGTGTAGATGTCCCAATATTTATGGACCTGACTGTACATTTTATTCCCTGTCACCTATGCAGAGCAGGGGTTTATTCACGTTTAAAATTGTATAATGTCAACCCAAGAATGCAACAGAAAAATTTGTGAAATGTATTAACCTGTCTACTTGGTAGAGCAGGGGTCTATGACAGAAAAAAATTGTTTATTGTCACCCGAAAATGTTAAAGGAAAATTATTGAAATTTATTTAGCTGTCAACTAGGTAGAGGAGGGGTATATTACACCCAAAAATTGGTGAATTTCACCAAAAAATGTAACAGACAATTTTTTTTTTTTAACCTGTCTACTCGGTATAGCAGTGGTACATCACACCCAAAAATTGGTGAATTTCACCAGAATATATAACTGACAATTTTTTTTGTTTTGTTTAACCTGTCTACTAGGTATAACAGTGGTACTACACACCCAAAAATTGGTGAATTTCACCATAAAATGTAACTGACAATTTTTTTTTATTTTTACCTGTCTACTAGGTATAGCAGTGGTACTATACACCCAAAAATTGGTGAATTTCACCAGAAAATGTAACTGACAATTATTTTTCTTTACCGGTCTACTAAGTATAGCAGTGGTACTATACACACAAAAATTGGTGAATTTCTCCCGAAAATGAAAATGACAAAGTAGTGAAATGACATAAAATAAAATACGTACAAATAAAATAAAAAAATTAGATTTATGAGGTGGAGTTCCATATGGAGTAGGAGTTTGAGGAGGCGGTGGACGTAGCGGTGTAGGTGGAAGCGGCGGTGGAGGAGGACGAGATAGCCAACACAGGTTTTTGGTTTTAATTTTATTTTTTTTAAATTAGGGTACACTCTAAAAGAGTGTGAAATATCCAAAATACAAGAATGGGCAATTGCGCTGCAGTATAACAATGGCTGGTTAGTGTCGGTTAACATGTCTATTCTGCACAAGGTACGGACAAGTCCTGGTTCATTTTAATGAATGTGAGCTTGTCCACATTGGCTGTGATCAGGCGGCTGCGCTTGTCTGTGATGACGCCCCCTGCCGAGCTAAACACATGTTCAGATAATACACTGGCTGCAGGGCAGGCCAGCACCTCCAAGGCGTAAAGGGCAAGCTCAGGCCATGTGCCCAATTTGGAGACCCAGAAGTTGAAGGGGGCAGACCCGTCATTCATTACGTGTAGGCGTGTGCACACATACTGCTCCACCATGTTGGTGAAATGCTGCCTCCTGCTAAGACGTTCCATATCAGCTGGTGGTGCTGGTTGTTGTGGCGTGCTGACAAAGCTTTTCCACATTTCGGTCATGCTAACCCTGCCTTCTGAGTTGCTGGTGGTGCCCCAGCTGCGTTCACGAGCTCTTCCTCTTCCTCTGCCTTCGCCTTGTGCTTCCACTGTGCCCCTGCTGTCAGGTGGGAATGCCACCAGCAGCGCGTTTACCAGCGTGCGCTTGTACTCGCGCATCTTACGATCACGCTTCAGTGAGGGAATTAAGGACGGTACTTTGTCCTTGTAACAGGGATCCAGCAGCGTGGCCACCTAGTAATCAGCACAAGTTAGAATGTGGGCAACTCGGCGGTCGTTGCGGAGACACTGCAGCATGTAATCGCTCATGTGTGCCAGGCTGCCCAGAGGCAACGAAAAGCTGTCCTCTGTAAGAGGTGTATAGTCTTTGTCCTCTGTATCCACCCAGCCACGCACCAGTGATGGCCATGAGCTGGTCTGGGTGCCACCCTGCTGTGAACATGGTTCCTCCTCCTCCATCTCCTCCTCCTCATCCTCCACCTCCTCATCCTCCAGAACTGTGCCCTGGGTGGACAATTGTGTACCTGGGTGCAGGTAACCACCCCCGGAGCCACTTGTGAATGACTGGCCGGAAACCCTACGAAATGATTCCTCTTCCTCCTCCTGTGCCACATCCTCTTCCATCATCGCCAGGAGCGTTTTTTCAAGGAGGCATAGAAGTGGGATAGTAACGCTGAGAACGGCGTTATCGGCACTGGCCATGTTGGTGGAGTACTCGAAACAGTGCAACAAGGAACACAGGTCTCGCATGGAGGCCCAGTCATTGGTGGTGAAGTGGTGCTGTTCAGCCGAGTGACTCACCCGTACGTGCTTCAGCTGAAACTCCACTATCGCCTGCTGCTGCTCGCACAGTCTGGCAAGAATGTGTAAGGTGGAGTTCCACCTTGTGGGCACGTCGCTTATGAGGCAGTGAGCGGGAAGGCCGAAGTTACGCTGCAGCGCTGACAGGCGAGCAGCAGCAGGGTGAGAACGCCGAAAGCACGCACAGACGGCCCGCACTTTATGCAGCAGCTCTGACATATCGGGGTAATTTTTAAGGAATCTCTGCACCACCAAATTCAGCACATGCGCCATGCAAGGAATGTGCGTCAAATCGGCTAGTCCCAGAGCTGCTACGAGATTTTGCCCATTATCGCACACCACCAGACCGGTGTGCTGAAGTTGGTGGTGAAGGTGTTACGCTGACCGGATGAGGAGCCGGTAGAGGATGAGGAAGCGGAGTAGGAGGAGGAAGCAACAGGAGGCAAACTGAAGTGCCCTGCAATCCTTGGTGGTGGAAGGACATGCGCCAAACTGCTATCCGCCTCAGGCCCAGCCGCCACTGCATTTACACAGTGTGCTGTTATGGAGATATAACGTCCCCGACGGTGCTTACTGGTCCACGTATCCGTAGTGAGGTGCACCTTTCCACAGATGGCGTTGCGTAGTGCACACCTGATTTTGTCCCCCACTTGGTTGTGCATGGAAGGGATGGCTCGCCTGGAAAAGTAGTGGTGGCTGGGCACGACGTACTGTGGGACAGCCACCGCCATAAGGCCTTTAAAACTATCCCTCTCCACCAGACGGAATGACAACATTTCAAAGGCCAGTAATTTTGAAATGCTGGCATTCAGGGCTAGTGATCGCGGGTGGGTTGGGGGGTACTTCCTCTTCCTCTCCAGCGTTTGGGATATGGAGAGCTGAACGCTTCCGTGGGACATTGTGGAGATACTTGGTGACCCAGGTGGTGGTGTTGCTGGAAGATCCTCTGTTTGCGGGGTGGCAGGTGGCACTGTCACTCCAGTGGTGGATGAAGAGGCCGAGACTGCAGCAGAAGAGGAAGCAGGAGGAGCCAGAGACCTTTCTTGGTTTTTGAGGTGTCTACTCCACTGCAGCTCATGCTTAGCACTTAAATGCCTGGTCATGCAGGTTGTGCTCAAGTTGAGAGCGTTTATGCGTCGCTTCAAGCTCTGATTGCACAGCGTGCAAACCACTCGTGTCTTGTCGTCAGCACTTTGTCTGAAGATCTGCCATGCCAGGGAACTCCTTGGAGCTGGCTTTGGTGTGCTCAGTCCCTTGCTGCGGTGGGCAGTAGCAGTCCTGTCTAGAGGACGGCCGCTCCGCTTTTGCACCCTGCCCCCTTTTCTGCTGTGCTGGTGGCTCTGTGCGACCACCGCCTCTTCCTCCGAACTACATAGGTCACTCGCATGACCTTGATTCCATGTGTGCTCGATGACCTCATCGTCCTCCACATCATCTTCCACCCAGTCTTCACCCCTGCCTTCCTTGTCGGTCTGCACACTTTCGAAAGCCCCAGCAGTTGGCACCTGTGTTTCGTCATCATCCGAGACATGCTGCAATGGTCCTCCCATGTACTCATCTTGAAAGATAAGTGGTTGGACATCTTCCACTTCTGGGGCAGGGCTAGGTGGATGGCCCTGGGAAACCCTGCTTACAGAGTCATCAAAAAGCATAAGAGACTGCTGCATGTCTTGGGGCTCAGACTGCTTGGCTGATTTGCAAGGGGGTGAGGTGAAAGACTGATGGACATCGGCTGCAGGTGCCAACTGTCGTATTTCAGCAGGAGACTGGGTGGGAGACAATGTGAAGGAACTGGATCCACTGTCAGCAACCCAATCTACTATCGCCTGTATTTGTTCAGGCCTCACTATTCGTAGAGCCGCATTAGGCCTGACCAAATACCGCTGCAGGTTCTGTCGCCTACTCGCACCTGAGGAAGGGTTTTCACTTGTGCGTGTAGCTGGCAAAGATCGACCACGTCCTCTCCCTGCAACAGGAGCTCCACCAGCAGCACTCTCCTCATATTTCTCGAATTTAGGATCTTTCCCTAAATGGGTGTTTACATAATAGTAGAATAGAACGACAGTATGTACAGGGTGTATCTCACACACCCTAAACCAGACTAGGACTCAATTAAATTTGTTTGCCCAAAATGGCTGTATTTCAAATACCTGAATAGAAGCCCTGAATTTAACCCCTTAAGGACTTAGGACGTACCGGTATGCCATGTTTGCCGAGTCCTTAAGGACCCAGGGCGTACCGGTACGTCCTGTGTAGTTTTGATCACTGCCGCACGGCCGGCAGTGATCGGAACGGGGTGCCTGTTGAAATCATTCAGCAGGCACCCTGTGACAATGCCTAGGGGGGTCCTATGACCCCCCCCCCCCCGCAATGCCGATCGCTATAAACCTCAGGTCAATTCAGACTTGCGGTTTGTAGCGCTTATGCAAGTTTCTGATCCCTGCGTCCGTGACCACAGGGATCAGAAACATCAAAGTGCCTATATTTCGATGTTAACCCCCCCTGCAACCCTCTGTGTTTTTGTGCCTGCGGGAGGAGCGGGGGGATATTGCGTGCGGTAGGGGAGGCGGGCGGCAGTGTGGGGGGCGTGTGCGCGATCTTCCGCCCGCCCACCCGTTTATTCTCAGGATGATCGAGCGGTTGAATCAGAGTGTCAGCTCATTGCTGACTCTCTGATTCAAACGGCTGACATCTGTGAAGATGTCAGCCGTTTTAACCCCTTCCATGCCGCAGTCCGTAGGGACCGCTGTATGGAAGAGGGGAAGAGGGCGGGAGCTCCCTCCCTCTCCCATCGGGGGGCTGCTGTGCCTTTGCAGCCCCCGGACAGTATGGGGTCACAGAGGGAGGGAGCCCCTCTCCCTCCCCTTCCCCGTCTGCTCAGTTGTGGCAGACGGGGAAGGTTCCCATGGCAACAGGACGCCTTCTCAGGCATCCTGCTGTCCATGGTGCTGAACAGATCTATGCTAAAGGCAGAGATCTGTTCAGACAAAGTTTGAGTGAAATACAGTGCAGTACACTATATAGTGTACTGTACTGTATTTTACAGACATCAGACCCACTGGATCTAAAATAGTGAAAAAAGTAAAAATAAAAAAACACATTTTTCCATGATTAAAAAAATAAAATTCCCTACACATGTTATATATACCATAACGACCGGATCTATAAAATGGTCATGTTACATTCCCCGTACGGTGAAAGCCATAAAAAATAAAAACTATGATGAAATTGAAATTTTGCCCACCTTACTTCCCAAAAAAGGTAATAAAAGTGATCAAAAAAGTTGTATGTATGCCCAAATAGTACTATTCAAACCGTCGTCTCATCCCGCAAAAAATGAGCCCCTACCTGAGACAATGGCCCAAAAAATAAAAAAACTATGGATATCAGACTATGGAGACACTAAAAAAAGTTTTTGGTGTTTTAAAAATGATATTATTGTGTAAAACTTAAATAAATGTAAAATAGTAAACATATTCGGTATCCCTGCATCCGTAACAACCTGCTCTAAAAAAAATTGCACATGATCTAATCTGTCAGATGAATGTTGTAAATAATAAAAAAGGTGCCAAAACAGGTATTTTTGGGCAAATTTTCAATTTTAATCAATTTTTTCCCTTAACAAAGCAAGGGTTAACAGCCAAACAAAACTCAATATTTATTGCTCTGATTCCTTAGTTTACAGAAACAACCCATATGTGGTCGTAAACCTCTGTACGGGCACACGGCAGGGCGCAGAAGGAAAGGAATGCCATATGGATTTTAGAAGGCAGTTTTTGATGGACTTGTTTTTTGACACCATGTCCCATTTGAAGCCCCCCCTGATGCACCCCTAGAGTAGAAACTCCAAAAAGGGACCCCATTTAAGAAACTACACCCCTCAACGTATTCAAAACTGATTTTACAAACTTTGTTAACCCTTTAAGTGTTCCACAAGAGTCAATGGCAAATGGAGATGAAATTTCAGAATTTCTATTTTTTGTTACTTCACAAAAAGTGTAATATAGAGCAACCAAAAATCATATGTACCCTAAAATAGTACCAAAATAACTGCCAGCTTATCCCGTAGTTTCCAAAATGGGGTCACGTTTTTGGAGTTTCTACTCTAGGGGTGCATCAGGGGGCTTCAAATGGGACATGGTGTAAATAAACCAGTCCAGCAAAATCTGCCTTCCAAAAACCACACAGCGTTCCTTTCCCTCTACGCCCTGACGTGGGGCCGTACAGTGGTGTACGACCACATATCGGGTGTTTATGTAAACAGCAGAGTCAGGGCAATAAATATAGAGTTTTGTTTGGCTGTTAACCCTTGCTTTGTTAGTGGAAAAAATTGATTAAAATGGAAAATTTGGCCAAAAATTGAAATTCTGAAATTTCATCTCCATTTGCCATCAACTCTTGGGGAACACCTAAAGGGTTAATAATGTTTGTAAAATCAGTTTTGAATACCTTGAGGGGTGTAGTTTCTAGAATGGTGTGGTTTCTATCATGTAAGCCTCACAAAGTGACTTCAGACCTGAACTGGTCCCTAAAAAGTGGGTTTTTCAAAATTTCAGAAAATTTTCAAGATTTGCATCTAAACTTCTAAGCCTTGTAACGTCCCCAAAAAATAAAATGGCATTCCCAAAATGATCCAAACATGAAGTAGACATATGGGGAATGTAAACTAATAGCTATTTTTTGAGGTATTACTATTTATTATAGAAGTAGAGAAATTGAAACTTGGAAATTTGCTAACTTTTCAAAAAAAGGTATTTTTTTATGAATAAAAATGATTTTTTTTACTATATTTTACCAGTGTTATGAAGTACAATATGTGATGAAAAAACAATCTCAGAATGGCCTGTATAAGTAAAAGCGTTTTAAAGTTATCATTACATAAAGTGACACTGGACAGATTTGCAAAAAATGGCCAAGTCCTTAAGGTGAAATAGGGCTGAGTCCTTAAGGGGTTAAAGGATGTATCTCACATGGCCTGAAACAGACTAGGCCTTAATTAAATTTGTTTGCCCAAAATGGCTGTATTTCAAATACCTGAATCACACCCCTGTATTTAAAGGGTGTATCTCACACGGCCTGAACCAGACTAGGCCTCAATTAAATTTGTTTGCCCAAAATGGCTGTATTTCAAATACCTGAATCAAACCACTGTATTTAAAGGGTGTATCTCACACGGCCTGAACCATATTTGGCCTCAATTAAATATTTGTGCACTAAATGGCGGTATTTAAAATATCTAAATATAACACAAATATATAAAGGGTGTATCTCACACTGACATATGCATCAAAGGCTGCAAAATAAACTTTTTTTTGCCGAAACGGGTGTTAGTTTAATTACTGAATATGACAGCAGTATATAACCCTGGAATTTCAAATGCGCTGATGCTGCAAGGCCCGAAAAATAAAAAGATATTTAAAATATCTGAATATAACCCAAATATTTAAAGGGTGTATCTCACAATGACATATGGAGCAAAGGCTGCAAAATAAACTTTTTTTTTCCCAAACGGGTGTTAGTTTAATAACTGAATATGACAGCAGTATATAACCCTGGAATTTCAAGCGTGATGATGCTGCAAGGCCTGAGAAATTTTGCCCCAAAAAGGGTGTTTTATTAATAGAAGAATATAAGCCCTGTATATACAGGGTGTATCTTACACGGCCTGGCCCACACTAGGCGTCAATTAAAAATTTGTGCACCAAATGGCGGTATTTCAAATATCGGAATATAGCCCAAATATATAAAGGGTGTATCTCACAATGACATATGGAGCAAAGGCTGCAAAATAAACTTTTTTTTGCCCAAACGGGTGTTAGTTTAATAACTGAATATGACAGCAGTATATAACCCTGGAATTTTAAACGTACTGATGCTGCATCGCCTGAAAAATTGTGTATTTTGCCCCAAAAAGGGTGTTTTATTAACCACCTCAGCCCCCATGGCTTAAACACCCTGAAAGACCAGGCCACTTTTTACACTTTTGACCTACACTACTTTCACCATTTATTGCTCGGTCATGCAACTTACCACCCAAATGAATTTTACCTCCTTTTCTTCTCACTAATAGAGCTTTCATTTGGTGGTATTTAATTGCTGCTGACATTTTTACTTTTTTTGTTATTAATCGAAATTTAATGATTTTTTTTGCAAAAAAATGACATTTTTCACTTTCAGTTGTAAAATTTTGCAAAAAAAAACGAGATCCATATATAAATTTTGCTCTAAATTTATTGTTCTACATGTCTTTAAATAAAAAAAAATGTTTGGGTAAAAAAAAAAATGGTTTGGGTAAAAGTTATAGCGTTTACAAACTATGGTACAAAAATGTGAATTTCCGCTTTTTGAAGCAGCTCTGACTTTCTGAGCACCTGTCATGTTTCCTGAGGTTCTACAATGGCCAGACAGTACAAACACCCCACAAATGACCCCATTTCGGAAAGTAGACACCCTAAGGTATTCGCTGATGGGCATAGTGAGTTCATAGAACTTTTTATTTTTTGTCACAAGTTAGCGAAAAATGATGATTTTTTTTTTCTTACAAAGTCTCATATTCCACTAACTTGTGACAAAAAATAAAAGCTTCCATGAACTCACTATGCCCATCAGCGAATACCTTGGGATGTCTTCTTTCCAAAATGGGGTCACTTGTGGGGTAGTTATACTGCCCTGGCATTCTAGGGGCCCAAATGTGTGGTAAGGAGTTTGAAATCAAATTCTGTAAAAAATGGCTGGTGAAATCCGAAAGGTGCTCTTTGGAATGTGGGCCCCTTTGCCCACCTAAGCTGCAAAAAAGTGTCACAAATGTGGTATCTCCGTATTCAGGAGAAGTTGGGGAATGTGTTTTGGGGTGTCATTTTACATATACCCATGCTGGGTGAGAGAAATATCTTGGCAAAAGACAACTTTGTATAAAAAAATGGTAAAAGTTGTCTTTTGCCAAGATATTTCTCTCACCCAGCATGGGTATATGTAAAATGACACCCCAAAACACATTCCCCAACTTCTCCTGAATACGGAGATACCAGATGTGTGACACTTTTTTTCAGCCTAGGTGGGCAAAGGGGCCCATATTCCAAAGAGCACCTTTCGGATTTCACTGGTCATTTTTTACAGAATTTGATTTCAAACTCCTTACCACACATTTGGGCCCCTAGAATGCCAGGGCAGTATAACTACCCCACAAGTGACCCCATTTTGGAAAGAAGACACCCCAAGGTATTCGCTGATGGGCATAGTGAGTTCATGGAAGTTTTTATTTTTTGTCACAAGTTAGTGGAATATGAGACTTTGCAAGAAATTTTTTTTTAAAAAAAATCATCATTTTCCACTAACTTGTGACAAAAAATAAAAACTTCCATGAACTCACTATGCCCATCAGCGAATACCTGGCGTGTCTTCTTTCCAAAATGGGGTCACTTGTGGGGTAGTTATACTGCCCTGGCATTCTAGGGGCCCAAATGTGTGGTAAGTAGTTTGAAATCAAAATCTGTAAAAAATGGCTGGTGAAATCGGAAAGGTGCTCTTTGGAATGTGGGCCCCTTTGCCCACCTAGGCTGCAAAAAAGTGTCACACATGTGGTATCTCCGTACTCAGGAGAAGTTGGGCAATGTGTTTTGGAGTGTCATTTTACATATACCCATGCTGGGTGAGATAAATATCTTGGTCAAATGCCAACTTTGTATAAAAAAAATTGGAAAAGTTGTCTTTTGCCAAGATATTTCTCTCACCCAGCATGGGTATATGTAAAACGACACCCCAAAACACATTGCTCAACTCAGATGCAGTGCTGGTGCACTGAGCTTGCATAAAATGGCCACCGCCGCCACCCACCTAACTGACTTACAAAATTGTGCCCTGCACCCACACAACACAATGTAAGTAGATCGCTGTGTTAGATTCACGTTTTGAACAAAGATTCTCTCCTATTCTCTCCCTGAAATCACCAGCAGCATCCTCTCCCTTCACTAAGCACAGCAGACTGACGTGCAGCGCTAGGTGACTCCAGCTTATGTAGAGGCTGGGTCACATGCTTCACTGGCCAATCACAGCCATGCCATTAGTAGGTATGGCTGTGATGGCTTCTAAGGGCACAGAGTTAAACGCTTGTTGATTGGCTGCTCTGCAGCTTTTCAAAAAGCGCAGAGAAATCAGCGAACAGCGAACCCGAACCCGAACTTCTACTGAAATGTTCGAGTCCGGGTTCCAAAAATCCTAAAGTTCGGTACGAACCCGAACTTTACAGTTCGGGTTCGATCAACCCTACTTAGAAGTTTAGAAGCAAAACTTGAAATATTTCTGAAAATTTGCAAGGACCAGTTCAGGTCTGATATCACGTTGTGGGGCTTACACAATAGAAACCACCAATAAATGGCCCCATTTTAGAAACTACACCCCTCAAGGTATGAGATGAAGGTTTGATTGGTACTATTTTGGGGTGTATATGACTTTTTGATCACTTGGTATTACACTTTTTGTCATGTAAGGTGACAAGAAATGGCTTTTTTTACAGTTTTTTTACGGTGTTCATCTGAGGGGTTGGGTCATGTGATATTTTTATACAGCAGGTCGTTACGGACATGGTGATACCTAATATGTGTACTTTTATTTAAGTTTTACACAATAAAAGCATTTTTGAAACAACAAAAAATCATGTTTTAATGTCTCAATATTCTGAGAGCCATATTTTTTTTTATTTTTTTGGGCGATTGTCTTAGGTAGGGTCTAATTTTTTGCGTGATGAGGTGACGTTTTAATGGGTACTATTTTGGCGTGCGTATGACTTTCACATAGGGCTTTCAGCAGGAGGTTTTTTAGTTGGAATCCTATGGGCACGATCCACCGCCAACCATGGGGATAGGTATTCAGAACCAATTACCTCTATCAACCACGTTTGGATAAACCCTGCTGGGTCATCTTTCTCTATTCCTTCAGGGAAGCCCACTAAACGAAGATTATATCTCTAAGCCCTATCCTCTAAATCTGTGAGCTTCTCTTTCAACACCTTTTTTTATCAGATTCCATATTGTCTATTCTTTTATTAATCCTAACCACCTCCTCTTTCATGTCTCTGATAGATATTTCTGCCTCCCTAATCCTATCCCGCATTTTATTCACTTCATCTTTTATCAGGTTAATATCATTTTGGACGGAGGCAACTTTTACTGTTAAATGTACCAAGGATTGATTGTATTTATTCACTGCACATAGTATATCTTCCACTTTGTTATCAATCATATTTATTCTTATATCCAACCCTTCCTTTTTACTCTGGACAATCTCATAACCCCTTTCTTGGAGTTGCCTGATATTATGTTGATCACCATCATCCTCCTTTCTTTCAGGGGATTTCAGCAATGTATCCATCTTTGTTAAAGGGCTATTTGCCCCACCACCTTTAGGTGATACTGTCCCCACCGATTTTCTGTTCTGAGCTTTAGCTGGCATTTTTTAAAATAAATAGTTTAAATAAGATCAAATACCCCGCCAATCACCCCCCAATGATCAATATCGATTCATACAACGATTGATTCATAATATTGATAAAATAATCCAGATAAATCAACAAATTAAATAAAAGGAGAGAATCTACCCCCATTACATAGAATCCAATGAATATCCCAAATATACATCAATCCTGATTAATAAACTCATAACATTAAATAGCAGGGGGAGAGTCAACCAGTCTTTACCACACAAAATCCTTATATACTGAGATTATTTCTTCTTAATTCATAACCACTCCATTAGGGGTAGAGTCTCACCTTGCCATTTACAAAAAATGGGTCCATAATTGATAATGTCCAATCAATGTCCAATAATTACTTCTAAAAATCAAATCTCATCAGTGGTCACATCAAGTAGGGAACAAATAAATAACCGCGCTCAGCCACACCAGCTCCTTGTCTATTAGATTATATTAAATATGTAGTATTCTCTCCATATATACTAAGACTATAAGCCTTAACTCTCCAGCGTCCGTTAAAACATGATTCCACCTTGGAGTTTTCTGACAATAAGTTATGTTTGGTGCGGTTCAAAGTTTCAGTCCAAAAAAAGAAGAAAAAAAGAGAAAAAAAACAAAAGGAGGAGGTAGAAGTAAGATGTACAAACCGGATTCCAAAAAAGTTGGGACACTAAACAAATTGTGAATAAAAACTGAATGCAATGATGTGGAGATGGCAAATGTCAATATTTTATTTGTAATAGAACGTAGATGACAGATCAAATGTTTAATCCGAGTAAATGTATCATTTTAAAGGAAAAATACGTTGATTCCAATTTTCACGGTGTCAACAAATCCCAAAAAAGTTGGGAGAAGTAGCAATAAGAGGCTGGAAAAAGTAAATATGAGCATAACTAAGTGCTGGAAGACCAATTAACACTAATTAGGTCAATTGGCAACATGATTGGGTATAAAAAGAGCCTCTCAGAGTGGCAGTGTCTCTCAGAAGCCAAGATGGGTAGAGGATCACCAATTCCCACAATGTTGCGCAGAAAGATAGTGGAGCAATATCAGAAAGGTGTTACCCAGTGAAAAATTGCAAAGACTTTGCATCTATCATCATCAACTGTGCATAACATAATCCGAAGATTCAGAGAATCTGGAACAATCTCTGTGCGTAAGGGTCAAGGCCGTAAAACCATACTGGATGCCCGTGATCTCCGGGCCCTTAAACGACACTGCACCACAAACAGGAATGCTACTGTAAAGGAAATCACAGAATGGGCTCAGGAATACTTCCAGAAACCATTGTCAGTGAACACAATCCACCGTGCCATCCGCCGTTGCCAGCTGAAACTCTACAGTGCAAAGAAGAAGCCATTTCTAAGCAAGATCCACAAGCTCAGGCGTTTTCACTGGGCCAGGGATCATTTAAAATGGAGTGTGGCAAAATGGAAGACTGTTCTGTGGTCAGACGAGTCACGATTCAAAGTTCTTTTTGGAAATCTGGGATGCCATGTCATCCGGACCAAAGAGGACAAGGACAACCCAAGTTGTTATCAACGCTCAGTTCAGAAGCCTGCATCTCTGATGGTATGGGGTTGCATGAGTGCGTGTGGCATGGGCAGCTTGCATGTCTGGAAAGGCACCATCAATGCAGAAAAATATATTCAGGTTCTAGAACAACATACGCTCCCATCCAGACGTCATCTCTTTCAGGGAAGACCCTGCATTTTTCAACAAGATAATGCCAGACCACATTCTGCATCAATCACAACATCATGGCTGCGTAGGAGAAGGATCCGGGTACTGAAATGGCCAGTCTGCAGTCCAGATCTTTCACCTATAGAGAACATTTGGCGCATCATAAAGAGGAAGGTGCAACAAAGAAGGCCCAAGACCATTGAACAGTTAGAGGCCTGTATTAGACAAGAATGGGAGAGCATTCCTATTTCTAAACTTGAGAAACTGGTCTCCTCAGTCCCAAGACGTCTTTTGAGTGTTGTAAGAAGAAGGGGAGATGCCACACAGTGGTGAAAATGGTCTTGTCCCAACTTTTTGGGGATTTGTTGACACCATGAAATTCTGATTCAACATATTTTTCCCTTAAAATGGTACATTTTCTCAGTTTAAACTTTTGTTCCGTGATTTATGTTCTATTCTGAATAAAATATTAGAAGTTGGCACCTCCACATCATTGCATTCAGTTTTTATTCAGGATTTGTATAGTGTCCCAACTTTTTTGGAATCCGGTTGGTAATAGTTCTCCTTTATGGCCATTTTTAATATGCCAGATATATGGACCTACGCTTTCTCCGACAACCTGCAAGTGCATCCAAGTCCCCCTTTTTCAGAAACATGAGTTCCCATATTACACTTAGGTCTCAGGCCGCCACCACACCACCAGAGGAGAAACAAGCTGGCAGTCTAGATGCTAACATGTAATAAAAAAAAACTCTTTGTGCACCTCAGACTCACGCCAGCAACACCGTTTAGGTATATAATGATAGTCTCTCTCTGTGGTGTACCAGTCCTTATAGGTTCACCTTTCCTCCAGCAGACCAACAACCTCCTGACTTCTCATGCTGTAAAGGGGACCGGCTCCTGGGATGCACATAGATCGCATAGATCAAAGTTCTCCAGTCAGTCCAGTCAACTGCACCATTAGCTCACCACGTCTCCACACCACATGACCAATGACGCCGATACTCCGTGGTATACCGCTGGTACTCTCTTTCTCCCCGACTACTTGCAGCTTCCGTAAGCCTCTTTGGGATCCTCATGCAGGCTGGAGACACTCAAAATGTTAGGGCAGATGTTCCACCATGGAGGGTATCCCCCCACCTGCGCTCAGACAGGGACGCTAAGCTTTCCTCACACTAGGTCATACGGAGTGGGAGAGAGGGAAGGAGGATGAGATAGAGGGCAGGATTGCGGCACACCTACATCCTTACGTCATGCCGCTACGCTACTATGAGGTCATGTGATATTTTAATATACCTGGTTGATACGGACACGGCGATACCTAATATGTTTACTTTTAAAATCTTTTTCACTTTAAAAAGCATTTTTGAAAAATGTTTTAGTGTCTCCATATTCTGAGAGCCATATTTTTTTTTTTTTGCCCGATTGGTTTATGTAGGGACTCATTTTTTTGCAGGATGAGGTGAAGGTTTATTGGTACTATTTTGGGGGCATATGCCTTTTTGATCGCTCAGTGGTTGTTTTAGCACAGTTTTTAATAAATTTTTTCTGCGGCGTTCAGGTGCGGGGATGGATCATGTGATTTTTTTATAGAGCTGGTCTTGCGGACGCGGCAATACCCAATATGCCTGTTTTTCTTCTTTTTTTTCACAATTTTATGTGTTTTATTTTGGGAAAGGGGCTTTTTTTTTACTTGAAACTTTATTTTTTTATTATGAAAAACACATTTTTTTCTTCTTTTTTTTTACTTTTTCTTTTTGTCCCACTCTGGGACTTCAACTTCTGGGGTCTGATCCCCTCTGCAATGCATTACAATACATCCTGTATTGTAATGCATTGACTTTCAGATTTTATGCTGACAGCCTGCCTGTGAGACCCAGCCTAAGGGCTGGATCTCACAGGATTCCGTAGAAGGCAAGCCCCGATGCCTATGGAAGGTTCCCCAGGTCCCCGCTAGCGATGGCCTTGCGGTTCGTTTCACGCCGAACTTTGCTTGTTCGCAGTTCGCCGAACGGGCGAACATATGGCGATGTCCGCCGGCGCCATATTCTTTTACATTGTGAAGAACTTTGACCCATGACACATCCATCAGGTGGTACAGGACAGCCAATTGAGACATTTCAGCACATGGACATACCCCCTACCTTATAAATAATCCTGATCTGGCCACCATTTTACATTCAGTCTTTTGCCAGTGTAGGGAAAGGTTGCTGTGTGGAGCAGGGACAGACTGTTAGGGACAAGTGATGGACGAACATCGGCCGGGACGATCAAATGTTCGCGAACCGCAAGTTCGAGGCGGGCCCAATTCACTTTGATGGCAGGCGAACCTGAAAAACCTTTAGGTAATTATTCCAGCCACCAAATACTTAGTAGAAGTGTTCAAATAGTCCCACAACATGGACAGTGACATACAAGAGGGGGATCAATGACAAAAATTCCAACAAAAAATATGTATCTTAATCAGTGGACATTTTTATGCATCTTAAAGGGAAATTCTCTGAAATGCACCCTGTTGGAGCCTAGAATTTTTTTTATTTTAGGCCACGGGTTTACGGGCCTTAAAAATTAGGCATTTACCTGACAAAATAAATTCTGATTATGTGGCTCGAGGTACATTATGCAGTCAATGGATAAAATTTTTACTGTAGGCCACTGGACTACAGGCCCCAAACATTAGGCATTCACCATTCGTTATCTAGAATTAACAAAGATAACGAATATAGCGCTATATTCTCTATATTCATTAATTCTAGCAAGCCAATAGGAAAGTTGTCTATGGACAGCTCTAAGTTGAATTCGCAATGCGAGAATATTACTTTGCCTATTTTTTGCAATAAAGAGAATACTGAGTCATTATTCTATTTATTGCAAAAAACAGGCAAAGTAGTATTCTCGCATTGCGAATCCTATTGGCTTGCTAGAATTAACGAATATAGAGAATATAGCGCTATGTTCGTTATCTTCGTTAATTCTAGCAAGCCAACCATTAGGAAAGTTGGCTATACCCCACTCTAAGTTGGATGCACAATGCGAGAAGATT
This sequence comes from Bufo bufo, assembly GCF_905171765.1. NCBI lineage: Eukaryota > Metazoa > Chordata > Amphibia > Anura > Bufonidae > Bufo > Bufo bufo. The sequence goes on along the minus strand of NC_053397.1, from coordinate 87,578,947 downwards.
AAGTAATATTACTTGCATTGTGCATCCAACTTAGAGCGGGGTATATGCAACTTACTTCTCTATTGTTTGGCTATCTAGAATCAACAAATATGATGAATACGAATATAGCGCTATATTTATTATATTCGTTAAATCAAGCAAGAAGCCAATTGGAAAGTTGCCTGTAGACAGCTCTAAGTTGGATTCGCAATGCGAGAATATTACTTTGCCTATTTTTTGCAATAAATAGAATGACTCAGTATTCTATTTATTGCAAAAAATAGGCAAAGTAATATTCTCGCATTGCGAATTCGCTAATCGAATATTCGTGCTCAACACTAACCCGCAACTGTTTCTCTGTGAGTGAAAATTCCTTTGCCAGCACCTGCAAAAGCAGAATGCAGCATTTCTCGAAGCAAGGCCTGAAAGTGCTGCATTCAGACAGCCCTCTGTGATGCTGGTAACATGTCCGCCATTTTGTATTTGTACCGGGGTCCCTCTTCAAACACTGGAGAATGAAGGCCCTCATTTGCACTAAACCGGAAGCGGTGGAGTGTCCTGGCTCCTGCTTATCGTCCAGGATAATGTCGTCCTTAGTCTCCTCCCCCCAGCCACGGACAACACAGGGATCCCAGAAAAGTTTAAAGCATGCTCTTCTTGCTCCTCCTCCGCCCTAGCACCATCCTCCTCTGACTCCTCTTCAGACTCCTGTTGACTTGACTCAGATGGAGTAGCCCCCTCTGGGAATTCATTTAGCATTGCGACTTCCTCATCTTCCTGCTCCTGCTCCTCGATGGCTTGATCAATGACACAACGCAATGCACGTTCCAGTAAGAAGGAGTAAGGTACGATGTCACTGATGGCACCCTGGTAGAGACTGACCAGTTTGGTGATCTCATCATATGGCCGCAGAAGTCTGCATGCGTCGAGCATAAGCAGCCACTGGCGTGGTGAAAAAAAAACAAGCTCCCCAGAACCTGCTCTGCCACAGAGTTCGTACAGGTAGTCGTTAACTGCACATTTCTGCTGGAGCAGCCAATCAAGCATATATAAGGTGGAGTTCCATCGCGTCAGGCAGTCACAAATCAGACGTCTGAAGGGCACATGGTGGTCGCCGCTGAACATCAGCAAGGTGAGCCATGGCCGTGTAAGATCTTCTAAAATAGCCAGAGATTTTCCTGGCCTGCCGCAAGACGTCCTGGACCTCGGGGTATTTGGCAACGAATCGCTGCACGACTAAGTTCAGGACGTGTGCCATGCACGGCACGTGTATCATTTTGCCCTGTTTAAATGAGCTCAGCAGATTGGCACCGTTGTCACACACCACTTGACCAACTGTCAAATTGAGCAGGGTTAGCCACTGATTGTCCTGTGACTGCAAAGCTGAAGGGAGTGCAGGACCAGTGTGGCTCTTGGCTTCCAGGCACAATAGCCACAGCACAGCATGGCAAAGTCTCACCTGGCACATCGAATAGGTTCTGGGGACCTTGGGGGGCTCAGCGGGAGAGGCGGTAGCAGTGGAAAAGGGGGAGTAAGCCGAGGAGGAGAAGGAGGATGGAGTAGAAGGAGGAGAAGAAGAGGCAGGCCTGCAGGCAATCCGTGACGGTAACACCAATTCTACACGGGTGCCACGGGTTGCATGCTTGACGGCCATTAAAAGGTTCACCCAGTGGGCAGTAAAAGTTATGTACCTTCCCTGCCAGTGTTTTCTAGACCACGTGTCTGTGGTCAGATGTATCTTGGCACCGACACTGTTTGCCAGAGATACATTTACTTGCCGCTGAACGTGGCCATATAGTTCCGGGATGCCCTTCTGGGAGAAATATTTCCTTCTAGGGACCTTCCATTGTGGTGTGCCAATGGCCACAAATTTTCAGCAGTCAGCCGTTGGGCAAGAGGGTTATCCGGCGTCATAATCTTTTTTCGCTTGAACATTTGGGTCAAGGAAGCCTGCCTTTTGCCAGATGAACGTGACGACGACATGGTGGAAGGTGGAGTGGAGGACAAATGGAGGAGAGAGGAGAAGAAGAAGAGGCAGGACATGGAGCGCCAGGAGTGTGGCTTTGTGGCTTCTGATGGCATTGCTCCCACTGGCCTCGGTGATGGGAGGCTAGGTGCCTTCTTAAGGCGGTCGTCCCTAGGTGAGTGCGTTAACAGCACAGGTTGAAGATGGCAATACTATTGTCAGCAGCTGACACGTTAAAAAAAGCTTACACTGCGGAGCCGTGTGCCGGCGTCCTGGGAACGCCAGATGTGACCATGGATGGCTCATTACAGATACATTAGCATTCTGCTTTTTGCCTCCTGTGCACTGTAAGTTCTGCCCGGTTCTCCTCCTACTCCTCCCTATCTGCTGCTCTGTCTCTCCCTCTGAATTCCCCTCCTCTTCCTCTCTTGTGGGCACCCACGTGACGTCCATCGACACGTCATCATCATCACCTTCAGCACTAGTGATGGCCTTGCGGTTCGCCCGGCGGTCATTTTGCGGCAAACTTTGCGTGTTCGCGATTCGCCGAACATGCGAACATATGGAGATATTCGCGCCCGCCATATTCTTTTATATTGTGAACAACTTTGACCCATGACACATCCATCAGGTGCTACAGTACAGGCAATTGAGACATTTCAGCACATGGACATACCCCCTACCTTATAAATAAACCTGATCTGGCCACCATTTTACATACAGTGTTTTGCCAGTGTAGGAAGAGGTTGCTGTGTGGAGCAGGGACAGGCTGTTAGGGACACAAAACGCTAGCTAATAAGGCCACAAAAGTCCTTTTAAGGACTGGTATAGGTGTGTTATCAATAGGTGTGATACACAGAGGGGTGCGATATACTTATAATATACTTTTATAATGAGTCAAAAACACATAGATCTATATAGTGATCACCTGGAAGTCAGGCGCCTAGGGGTTAGGGGCTTACTAGGGCCATTTTTATATAGGGTAAGGTTCCGGACAGGGTCGCTCTTATCAGGGCGGATGGTCTGTGGTTAGGCTATCAGGGCCAGAATAGCACCCCCCTGTAGGGCAATATCAGGGACAGTTCTTTGCCCACTCTGTCCTTCAATACCATATCATCATTTACCCCAGGGATAGATGTTTTTTGCTTTCCCTCCGGGATTCATGGATGTGCACTGGAACCCCTCGGATTGTGGTAGGACATATGGTTTCTGATTTAGTGCCGCTGAGCACTTGTTATTGCCTACCACATCTATGCTTTTTGATTAACTTTAATAATTTAATTTATTTTCATTTTGAGGGATATCTTTTCCATTCACACGTCCGCAAAATGGGTCTGCATCCATTCCGCAATTTTGCGGAACGGGTGCAGACCCATTCATTTTCAATGGGGACGGAATGTGCTGTCCACATCCACATTTGCGGATCCGCACTTCCGCATCCGTGCTTCCATTTCCGCAAAAAAATAGAACATGTCCTATTCTTGTCCGCAATTGCAGACAAGATTAGGCATTTTCTATTATAGTGCCGGCGATGTACGGTCCGCAAATTGCGGAATGCACATTCCCGGTGTCAGTGTTTTGCGGATCCGCAAAACAGTTAAGGACGTGTGAATAGACCCTCATAGTAACATTATTAAAGGTTACATTTTATCTTTAGGTATATTCTAATGGATTGCCTTCCTTGTACAATGTTATAATATACTTTCTATGTTAGAAAATATATTATAGTGCATTTGTATTGTGCGGCAGTTGTGTGCGGTTCTGCTGCGATACTGCAGGTATATAGAGGGAAAAGCGTTATTGGAACAAATAATTTCTACTGGTGTGATATACCAGTCGCCCCCCCAAAAAACTGATTGAAGCAGGGTGTTATATACCAATATACTTTCTTTATAGTGCATTTGGGTACTGTATAGTGCATTTGCGCATGCGCGTACATGAAAATTATATTGCCGATATTTCGCATAAAAAAATAATAATGAATGGAGATCGCAAATTCTAATAATACATCTGGTATGTCACTGTCCATGTTGTGGGACTATTTGTGCACTTCTAGTAATTATTTCTTGGCTGCAAATATGAGCTGAAGGTTTTTCAGGTTCGCCTGCCATTAAAATGAAAGGGACCCGCCGCGAACTTGCGGTTCGCAAACATTTGATTGAGATTGCGCGATCGCGTTCGCAAACCGTCCTGGCACATATTCGTCCATCACTATTCACCATCACCACCACTGACATTATAGATCTCAGAGTAGGCAGCAACAGGGGACCACCCTCTTTGGGCTGATCTGGGTACTGTCGTCAGACTGCTGGGTGGCGAACGTTGATACCTCCTGTGGCGAAAGCCACTTCGCCCCGGTGTTTTGGAGGGGGCTGTTTGCCCGCCTCCTGTCCCAGGATTATGGCCCATACTAACTTTAAAGGAGAAGACAGACCGGCCGCACAGCTTAAATCTGTGGAACTGTTTTGGGCAGGAAAGCCATGCTTGCGGCCGGCCAAATGTTACTTCCATGGAATTCGGGAACCCCTGCTCGGATCTGGGTGATTTTTGGATATGTTGTTCACCCTGATCAGAGCTATCCATGGATCTATACATTATGGGGATATGTTGGGTTTTGAGGTGTTTTCTGTGTTTGGGGGAAAAATTTGGGTTTTCTGTCTGTGAGTGACTAAGTTAACCCATTACGTTTGGTAATTGTATTTTGTTGATTGCGTCCCAGACAATGCCAGTGTGTTAGTTAATTGCGTCACAGACAATGCTCATTGTATTTTGTTGATTGCGTTACAGACAGAGGGAAGGGGATTTTGTGTACAATTGCTGGGAAGGTTTCAATACTGTAAATGCATGTGATTGGCTAAAATATAAACTGTCACAGTCTTTTACAAGGTCCCCAGGGGGAGTGTCCCTTGCTAGGAGACCTGCATAAAAGGCTGAAAAATAACCCATTAAAGTGTTCTGCTTGACCTCAAAACGAAGTGTCGTCTCGTTATTGGGGGAATTGAATTGTATGCTGATTGCCAGGAGTGTAAGCCGATTGTATGCTTTTCCTGTTCAGCTGTTTCCACTGTTCGTGTGTTTCCTGTTCCGGAGTTAAAGGATTCGTTTAGTTTGCAGTTCGGCAGACTGGTGCTTGCAGTAGCTGCCTGTGCATTGGAAAGGGGAATATCGCCTAAACGGTTTTTAACCTCTTGTGTGCAAAAGGGTCCGTTACAATTGGTGGCAAGCGACGGGATCATTCTCACGGCCCAGAAGGACAGCTACAAGGCAACACCAGTTCCTGGATTACAAATTGAGGGCAACGCTAGTACCCATACAGCGCCCCTATCTACAAAGGAACCAAAATCAGCAGAGCAAGCATGGAGCCCTGCTACACTCAGGAGGAGTTTGATAGAGAGGTTAATGGGGTGCTGTCTCTCTTGGGACCCAACCCCGTGGAAAACCTTGTACAGATCGTGAAGTGGAGGATCAGAGAGTACCTGGAGGCCATGGCAGCGGTAGACAGGGGGGAGATACCCCAGCGGCCGAGCAAGTTCCCGGGAGCTGAAGGTGCCGTCTTTGCTCCCCAGAGGCCGAATGAGTTACAGGGAGCTGAAGGTGCCGTCCTTCCTCCCCAACAGCCGAGTATTGTATTGGGAGCAGAGACAACCGGTCTCTCTCTCCAGCGGCAGTGTGTACCCTTAGGAGAGGAGACAGTTGGTCCCTCTCCACAGCAGCCAAGTGAGCCACAGGGAGCTGAAGGTGCTGTCCTTCCTCCCCAGCGGCAGTGTGTCCTGCAGGGAGCAGAGATAGTTGGTCTCTCTCCCCAGCAGCCAAGTGAGTCCCAGGGAGCTGAAGGTACCGTCCTTGCTCCCCAGCGGCAGTGTGAGTTACAGGGAGCGGAAGGGGCCGTCCTTTCTCCCCAGCGCCAGTGTGTATTCATGGGAGAAGAGACAGTCGGTCCTCTCCCCCAACAGGAACCAGAAGTACCGGAGGTCGTGGACCTCATAGACTGGTCCTGGGAGGACTCCCAGCAGGCAGGGGGAGATGGGACCGAAGTCTCTCTACCAGCCTACAGGGATGCTGGGCAGTCGGCCCAGATCTCCAGCGGCAGTGTGAGTACCAGGAGGAGGAGGTAAGCGATCCCTACCCTTCACAGCTAACCCCTACCAAGGTACTGAGGTCAGTAGAGGAGCCGTTAGCTTCCTCTGACCCCCTCCCAGCAGAAGAGCTGGCATCTGGGCAGAGCGCCGCTGGCCTCTGCCCTAACTTTCCCGTTGTCAACGGGCAGGACTATAGCCCGGTTGCTCCAGCGGAAGAGCTGGCGACTGGGCAGAGCACAGTTGGCCTCTGCCCTCCTTTGTCCCCTTGTCCCAGGCTTGTCTATCTGCAGGTCCCCCCAGCTGAAGCGCTGGCACCAGGGTAGAGTACCATCAGTCTCTGCTCACTCAGCGACCCACAAAGCCAAGAGACCAGTGCCCAACACAGCCATGGTGAAGCCATGGGGCCGAAACAAGCTACAAAATTGCCCGGGTGCAGTAACCAAGTGTTGGGGGGGGACTGCACTGTGGATTATATAGTGATCACCTGGAAGTCAGGCGCCTAGGGGCTAGGGGCTTACTAGGGCCATTTTTATATAGGGTAAGGTTCCGGACAGGGTCGCTCTTATCAGGGCGGATGGTCTGTGGTTAGGCTATCAGGGCCAGAATAGCACCCCCCTGTAGGGCAATATCAGGGACAGTTCTTTGCCCACTCTGTCCTTCAATACCATATCATCATTTACCCCAGGGATAGATGTTTTTTGCTTTCCCTCCGGGATTCATGGATGTGCACTGGAACCCCTCGGATTGTGGTAGGACATATGGTTTCTGATTTAGTGCCGCTGAGCACTTGTTATTGCCTACCACATCTATGCTTTTTGATTAACTTTAATAATTTAATTTATTTTCATTTTGAGGGATATCTTTTCCATTCACACGTCCGCAAAATGGGTCTGCATCCATTCCGCAATTTTGCGGAACGGGTGCAGACCCATTCATTTTCAATGGGGACGGAATGTGCTGTCCACATCCACATTTGCGGATCCGCACTTCCGCATCCGTGCTTCCATTTCCGCAAAAAAATAGAACATGTCCTATTCTTGTCCGCAATTGCAGACAAGATTAGGCATTTTCTATTATAGTGCCGGCGATGTACGGTCCGCAAATTGCGGAATGCACATTCCCGGTGTCAGTGTTTTGCGGATCCGCAAAACAGTTAAGGACGTGTGAATAGACCCTCATAGTAACATTATTAAAGGTTACATTTTATCTTTAGGTATATTCTAATGGATTGCCTTCCTTGTACAATGTTATAATATACTTTCTATGTTAGAAAATATATTATAGTGCATTTGTATTGTGCGGCAGTTGTGTGCGGTTCTGCTGCGATACTGCAGGTATATAGAGGGAAAAGCGTTATTGGAACAAATAATTTCTACTGGTGTGATATACCAGTCGCCCCCCCAAAAAACTGATTGAAGCAGGGTGTTATATACCAATATACTTTCTTTATAGTGCATTTGGGTACTGTATAGTGCATTTGCGCATGCGCGTACATGAAAATTATATTGCCGATATTTCGCATAAAAAAATAATAATGAATGGAGATCGCAAATTCTAATAATACATCTGGTATGTCACTGTCCATGTTGTGGGACTATTTGTGCACTTCTAGTAATTATTTCTTGGCTGCAAATATGAGCTGGAGGTTTTTCAGGTTCGCCTGCCATTAAAATGAAAGGGACCCGCCGCGAACTTGCGGTTCGCAAACATTTGATTGAGATTGCGCGATCGCGTTCGCAAACCGTCCTGGCACATATTCGTCCATCACTATTCACCATCACCACCACTGACATTATAGATCTCGGAGTAGGCAGCAACAGGGGACCACCCTCTTTGGGCTGATCTGGGTGCTGTCGTCAGACTGCTGGGTGGCGAACGTTGATACCTCCTGTGGCGAAAGCCACTTCGCCCCGGTGTTTTGGAGGGGGCTGTTTGCCCGCCTCCTGTCCCAGGATTATGGCCCATACTAACTTTAAAGGAGAAGACAGACCGGCCGCACAGCTTAAATCTGTGGAACTGTTTTGGGCAGGAAAGCCATGCTTGCGGCCGGCCAAATGTTACTTCCATGGAATTCGGGAACCCCTGCTCGGATCTGGGGGATTTTTGGATATGTTGTTCACCCTGATCAGAGCTATCCATGGATCTATACATTATGGGGATATGTTGGGTTTTGAGGTGTTTTCTGTGTTTGGGGGAAAAATTTGGGTTTTCTGTCTGTGAGTGACTAAGTTAACCCATTACGTTTGGTAATTGTATTTTGTTGATTGCGTCCCAGACAATGCCAGTGTGTTAGTTAATTGCGTCACAGACAATGCTCATTGTATTTTGTTGATTGCGTTACAGACAGAGGGAAGGGGATTTTGTGTACAATTGCTGGGAAGGTTTCAATACTGTAAATGCATGTGATTGGCTAAAATATAAACTGTCACAGTCTTTTACAAGGTCCCCAGGGGGAGTGTCCCTTGCTAGGAGACCTGCATAAAAGGCTGAAAAATAACCCATTAAAGTGTTCTGCTTGACCTCAAAACGAAGTGTCGTCTCGTTATTGGGGGAATTGAATTGTATGCTGATTGCCAGGAGTGTAAGCCGATTGTATGCTTTTCCTGTTCAGCTGTTTCCACTGTTCGTGTGTTTCCTGTTCCGGAGTTAAAGGATTCGTTTAGTTTGCAGTTCGGCAGACTGGTGCTTGCAGTAGCTGCCTGTGCATTGGAAAGGGGAATATCGCCTAAACGGTTTTTAACCTCTTGTGTGCAAAAGGGTCCGTTACAATTGGTGGCAAGCGACGGGATCATTCTCACGGCCCAGAAGGACAGCTACAAGGCAACACCAGTTCCTGGATTACAAATTGAGGGCAACGCTAGTACCCATACAGCGCCCCTATCTACAAAGGAACCAAAATCAGCAGAGCAAGCATGGAGCCCTGCTACACTCAGGAGGAGTTTGATAGAGAGGTTAATGGGGTGCTGTCTCTCTTGGGACCCAACCCCGTGGAAAACCTTGTACAGATCGTGAAGTGGAGGATCAGAGAGTACCTGGAGGCCATGGCAGCGGTAGACAGGGGGGAGATACCCCAGCGGCCGAGCAAGTTCCCGGGAGCTGAAGGTGCCGTCTTTGCTCCCCAGAGGCCGAATGAGTTACAGGGAGCTGAAGGTGCCGTCCTTCCTCCCCAACAGCCGAGTATTGTATTGGGAGCAGAGACAACCGGTCTCTCTCTCCAGCGGCAGTGTGTACCCTTAGGAGAGGAGACAGTTGGTCCCTCTCCACAGCAGCCAAGTGAGCCACAGGGAGCTGAAGGTGCTGTCCTTCCTCCCCAGCGGCAGTGTGTCCTGCAGGGAGCAGAGATAGTTGGTCTCTCTCCCCAGCAGCCAAGTGAGTCCCAGGGAGCTGAAGGTACCGTCCTTGCTCCCCAGCGGCAGTGTGAGTTACAGGGAGCGGAAGGGGCCGTCCTTTCTCCCCAGCGCCAGTGTGTATTCATGGGAGAAGAGACAGTCGGTCCTCTCCCCCAACAGGAACCAGAAGTACCGGAGGTCGCGGACCTCATAGACTGGTCCTGGGAGGACTCCCAGCAGGCAGGGGGAGATGGGACCGAAGTCTCTCTACCAGCCTACAGGGATGCTGGGCAGTCGGCCCAGATCTCCAGCGGCAGTGTGAGTACCAGGAGGAGGAGGTAAGCGATCCCTACCCTTCACAGCTAACCCCTACCAAGGTACTGAGGTCAGTAGAGGAGCCGTTAGCTTCCTCTGACCCCCTCCCAGCAGAAGAGCTGGCATCTGGGCAGAGCGCCGCTGGCCTCTGCCCTAACTTTCCCGTTGTCAACGGGCAGGACTATAGCCCGGTTGCTCCAGCGGAAGAGCTGGCGACTGGGCAGAGCACAGTTGGCCTCTGCCCTCCTTTGTCCCCTTGTCCCAGGCTTGTCTATCTGCAGGTCCCCCCAGCTGAAGCGCTGGCACCATCAGTCTCTGCTCACTCAGCGACCCACAAAGCCAAGAGACCAGTGCCCAACACAGCCATGGTGAAGCCATGGGGCCGAAACAAGCTACAAAATTGCCCGGGTGCAGTAACCAAGTGTTGGGGGGGACTGCACTGTGGATTGTATATTATTGTGGGGGGGCTGCCTTGTTAATTGTAATTTACTGTGGGTGGGTGACTCGACTAACTCAGGCACTGACCGACAGAAGGTCAGCTACCTGGTTAGTCTCCCCCCAAATGGGAAGATATGCCGCGAAAGCCACTTCGCCACAGTGTTTTGGAGGGGGCTGTTTGCCTGCCTCCTGCCCCAGGATTATGGCCCATACTAACTTTAAAGGAGAAGACAGACCGGCCGCACAGCTTAAATCTGTGGAACTGTTTTGGGCAGGAAAGCCATGCTTGCGGCCGGCCAAATGTTACTTCCATGGAATTCGGGAACCCCTGCTCGGATCTGGGTGATTTTGGGATATGTTGTTGACCCAGATCATAGCTATCCATGGATCTATACATTATGGGGATATGTGGGATTTTGAGGTGTTTTCTGTGTTTGGGGGAAAAATGTGGGTTTTCTGTCTGTGAGTGACTAAGTTAGCCCATTACGTTTGGTAATTGTATTTTGTTGATTGCGTCCCAGACAATGCCAGTGTGTTAGTTAATTGCATCACAGACAATGCTCATTGTATTTTGTTGATTGCGTTACAGACAGAGGGAAGGGGATTTTGTGTACAATTGCTGGGAAGGTTTCAATACTGTAAATGCATGTGGTTGGCTAAAATATAAACTGTCACAGTCTTTTACAAGGTCCCCAGGGGGAGTGTCCCTTGCTAGGAGACCTGCATAAAAGGCTGAAAAATAACCCATTAAAGGGTTCTGCTTGACCTCAAAACTAAGTGTCATCTCGTTATTGGGGGAATTGGATTGTATGCTGATTACCAGGAGTGTAAGCCGTTTGTATGCTTTTCCTGTTCATCTGTTTCCAGTGTTCGTGTGTTTCCTGTTCCGGAGTTGAAGGATTCGTGTAGTTTGCAGTTCGGCAGACTGGTGCTTGCAGTAGCTGCCTGTGCATTGGAAAGGGGAATATCGCCTAAACGGTTTTTAACCTCTTGTGTGCAAAACGTTCCGTTACACCTCCTCTTCCTGATCCGATGCCAAGAATGGCTGCGCATCGGTAAGGTCTTGTAATGGATGGGAAAATAATTCCTCTGACTCAAGCGGAGGGGATATAGTGGTGGTGGTGTCTTTGGGGGTGCACACAGCAGAGAGTGAAGAGAGTGCAGATAGAGAAGATGAGGAGGGTGCAGAAGCGGAAGGCTGAGTAAGCCACTCAACCAAGTCTGGTGCGTCCTTTGACGTAATCGCACGCACCTTCTGCAACTTCCCACATAAGCTCCGGTCTGGTGCACCTGCCCGACCCATACCACCCCTGCTGAATGGCCTGCCTCTTCCTCTGCCTGTTATTTTCAAAATGACCATGTGACAAAAGTCCCTATAGAATAGAAGTATTTGTGGAAGAAAGTATATCAGACCCCTGCCTTAATCAGTTTTTTTAGGGGGGCAACTGGTATATCACACCAGTAGAAATTATCTGTTCCAATAGCGTTTGTCACTCTGTGAGCTGAGGTAATGCAGCAAAACCGCAAACAATTGCTGCACTACCCAAATGCACTATATAGAAAGTATATAATTGGTATATCACACCCCTGCTTCAATAATTTTTTGGGGGGGCAACTGGTATATCACACCAGTAGAAATTAATTGTTCCAATAGTGTTTGTCACTCTGTGAGCTAAGGTAACACAGCAAAACCGCAAACAAATGCTGCACTACCCATATGCACTATATAGAAAGTACACTCACCTAAAGAATTATTAGGAACACCATTCTAATACGGTGTTGGACCCCCTTTTGCCTTCAGAACTGCCTTAATTCTACGTGGCATTGATTCAACAAGGTGCTGATAGCATTCTTTAGAAATGTTGACCCATATTGATAGGATAGCATCTTGCAGTTGATGGAGATTTGAGGGATGCACATCCAGGGCACGAAGCTTGTTGAGGAAGGGTTGAGACACTTGCATATATATACATACATGCATGCAAACACGTGCGTGCATGTATGATATATATGCATGCATTAATGGTCACTTTATGGGAGGATGTGTGCAGATGTGCCCAGCATCTGCGCACGTCTGCCCATGGTGACCCACAGGGGCTCATGGTGGCCCCTGTGGGAAATATGTGACCCCTTGTTCTATATATATATATATATATATATATATATCTATAATCCCCCTTTATAATATGTCCCTTATATTGGTGTATACATGCGTATGGATGTGCCCCATGCATCCATACACATATATATTATACAATATTCCCCCCCCCTCCATACACCTGAAACCAGATGCATTGGTGTGAATGTTCCCCAAGCATTCACACAGATGCAATCTGGTTGATTGCATCAGAATGACTGGACTAAGGTCCGGTCATCCTGATAACTACAAAGGACTCGGATTCCACAGAATCTGAGCCCTTTGATATAATTGTCGCCAGCGCCGCTGGAGACAATTATACATGATAGAAGAAGGGGAGAAGCCTCCCCTCCTTCTATTATGCGCATTTCGGCAGCGAAACTAACATCTCGCTGACCGGAATGCAGAGTGCCACAGGCGGGAGATCAAAGGCTTCCCCCGCCTGTTGGCAGGTAAGCGCGGCCATCTCACTGCGCCGGCCCACGTGTCTCCAATGGCGGCGCGCGCGCGCCACCTTGTGGGCAGTACGGCAATGCGGGCCGCCGGAGATAAATATCCGGCGGACCCGACATTAGAGGAAGAGCCGTGCCGCCCATCCACAGAGGCCTGACCGGACCCCACCATGATAAGAGAGCGAGATTGGCGCTCAGGATTGGGAACGGTCCCCCCCCAGCTGACGAGGACCCCGACCGCCCCCCCCCTCTGAAGGAGAGTGCAATCGGCGCTCATAAGGAGCGTTGCAACCTCCTAGAAGAACGAGCAACAAACATTAAGTATCACCCCCTTTATCCACCCCAACCCCACCAACGATATCCCTGATCCCCTACATTTAACCCTTACACCCCTGAGAACCCCCATACCCCTGGTCCCAAACCCCTATCCCTACACCACCTCCCCTGATTAACCCCCACACCGCTGGTTCCAAACCCCTACTCATTGTCGTGTCCCTGATCCCCTGGGTAACACTTGCAGGGTGCTAACCCTTGCATTGCTGTGTAGCCCTGGTGACCCCCACTGTACCTCACCCCTATTATTGTATTAGTGCCTGTGGACTGCATACACTCCTGCAGTGCCACCGTTTAACCCTTCGTCGTTCTCTTAGGGATAGAATTAGTCAGGTGGGGTGGGCTGCTAATACTTGTATGTGTGAACTGTATAGTTAGTTGATGGGTGGAATTTGGGAACGTGTAGTGTAGTTTAGTATTGTATATTTAGTGCTGTATTGTTAGTGTATTGCGTGCGTAGTGTATTGTTGGTAATAAATACTGTTACTTGTAAATATCTGTGTGATGTGTAGTTATTGGCGATAGTTACTTTAGTAAGGCGCATGCAGCTAGCTTAGTGATTAGCAAAGTATTGTATTATTATATAAAGGTATAAATGGGCGGAGTCATCAATAGACGTCTCCTCCCATTTATGAATGTTAATTAATATTCCCCCTTTACAAAGCTCCCGTTCCAACACATCCCAAAGATGCTCTATTGGGTTGAGATCTGGTGACTGTGGGGGCCATTTTAGCACAGTAAACTCATTGTCATGTTCAAGAAACCATTTTTCCAGTCTTCAACCGTCCAATTTTGGTGAGCTCGTGCAAACTGTAGCCTCTTTTTCCTATTTGTAGTGGAGATGAGTGGTACCCGGTGGGGTCTTCTGCTGTTGTAGCCCATCCGCCTCAAGGTTGTGCGTGTTGTGGCTTCACAAATGCTTTGCTGCATACCTCGGTTGTAACGAGTGGTTATTTCAGTCAGCGTTGCTCTTCTATCAGCTTGAATCAGTCGGCCCATTCTCCTCTGACCTCTAGCATCAACAAGGCATTTTTGCCCACAGGACTGACGCATACTGGATGTTTTTCCCTTTTCACACCATTCTTTGTAAACCCTAGAAATGGTTGTGCGTGAAAATCCCGGTAACTGAGCAGATTGTGAAATACTCAGACCGGCCCGTTTGTCACCAACAACCATGCCACGCTCAAAATTGCTTAAATCACCTTTCTTTCCCATTCTGACATTCAGTTTGGAGTTCAGGAGATTGTCTTGACCAGGACCACACCCCTAAATGCATTGAAGCAACTGCCATGTGATTGGTTGACTAGATAATTGCATTAATGAGAAATAGAACAGGTGTTCCTAATAATTCTTTAGGTGAGTGTATATAATTGGTATATCACAACCCTGCCTCAATCTGTTTTTTTGGGAGGCAACTGGTATATCACACCAGTAGAAATCATTTGTTCCAATAGCATTTGTCCCTCTGTGAGCTAAGGTTATGCAGCAAAACCACAAACAAATGCTGCGCTACCTAAATGCACTATATAGAAAGTAAATAATTGGCATATAACACCCCTGCTTCAATCAGTTTTTTTGGCGGGCAACTGGTATATCACACCAGTAGAAATTATTTGTTCCAATAGCGTTTGTCACTCTGTGTAGCTGCGGGAACACATCAAAACCGCAAACAAATGCTGCACTACCCAAATGCACTATATAGAAAGTATATTATTGGTATATCACCCCCCCCCCCCGCTTCAATCAGTTTTTTGGGGGGGCAACTGGTAGATCTCACTAGTAGAAATTATTTGTTACAATAGCGTTTGTCCCTCTGTGTAGCTGCGGTAACGCAGCAAAACCGCAAACAAATGCTGCACTACCCAAATCCACTATATAGAAAGTATATAATTGGTATATAACACCCCTGCTTCAATCAGTTTTTTTGGGGGGCAACTTGTATATCACACCAGTAGAAATTATTTGTTCCAATGGTGTTTGTTACTCTGTGCTGTGAGCTGAGGTAAAGCAGCAAAACCGCAAACAAATGCAGCACTACCAAAATGCACTATATGGAAAGTATATAATTGTGTAACGGTCGCGTACACACACACACAGGGGGGAGGGAAGTGACCACTGCGCTCCACCCTTACCCCTGGCCCTGCCTACTTGCCTCGCGAGTCCTAATGACAGGGGACAACTGGACGGCAATCCCTAACTTGGAGTAAGTGCAGGGATGACAGACAGACAACAGGACGTGAACGGACCGAGTCAATACCAGGAAAGCTGCAAAGTACAAATGGAGCAAGCAGAGAATTGTCAGGAGAAGCCGGGGTCATAAATACCAGGAGATCAGAGAAGTACAAGAGGAGTCCTAAGAGAGTAGTCAGGTGGGAGCCGAGGTCACAATACCAGGACGGATGCGCAGTACAGGAGGATCAGGCAAAAGGATGGTCAAGGAACAGGATCAGGTAAGTATTCAGCAGTCCAACAAATAGCCAGGAACCTAGAAATTAACAGGCAACCTGTAGCCAGCAGGCTGCCTGTATTTATAGTGGGTAGTGAGGGTCATGTGACGTGGCCAGCGTCACATGACCGACAGACCAACCAGTCGAGCACCGAGTGATCAGCTCGGCGCTCAAGGCAGACTTAGGAGCAAGGAGCCACCCAGCTAGTAAAGCCGCCCTGGGAATGAGGTCAAACACAGAACCTCATTCCAAAAGCTAAGCAACAGTTCTGCGGGCAATGGGGGACCGAGTGCACCTTCGGAACCCCGTGACAAATTGGTATAAAACACCCCTGCTTCAATCAGTTTTTGGGGGGGCAACTGGTATATCACACCAGTAGAAATTATTTGTTCCAATAGCGTTTGTCACTCTGTGAGCTGAGGAAATGCAGCAAGACCACAAACAAATGCTGCACTACCCAAATGCACTATATGGAAAGTATATAATTGGTATAAAACACCCCTGCTTCAATCAGTTTTTGGGGGGGCAACTGGTATATCACACCAGTAGAAATTATTTGTTCCAATAGTGTTTGTCACTCTGTGAGCTGAGGTAACGCAGCAAGACCACAAACAAATGCTGCACTACCCAAATGCACTATAATATACTATATATTATAAGTATAATACACTTCTCAGTATAGCACACCTATCGATAGCACACCTATACCAGTCCTTTTGTGGCCCTATTAGCTAGCGTTTGGTGTCCCTATTAGAGATGGCCTTGCAATTCGCCCGGCGGTTGTTTCGCGGAGAACTTTGCTCATTCACGGTTTGCTGAACGGGCGAGCATATGGCGATGTCTGCCGGCGCCATATTCTTTTACATTGTGAAGAACTTTGACCCATGACACATCCATCAGGTGGTACAGGACAGCTGAGACGTTTCAGCACATGGACATACCCCCTACCTTATAAATAAACCCGATCTGGCCACCATTTTACATTCAGTCTTTTGCCAGGGTAGGGAGAGGTTGCTGTGTGGAGCAGGGACAGACTGTTAGGGACACCAAACGCTAGCTAATAGGGCCACAAAAGTCCTTTTAAGGACTGGTATAGGTGTGCTATCGATAGGTGTGTTTTACTGAGGGGTGTAATATACTGTACTTATAATATACTTTCTAACATAGAAAGTATATTATAGTGCATTTGAATTGTGCAGCAGTTGTGTGCGGTTCTGCTTCGATACTGCAGCTACACTGAGTGCCAAACGCTATTAGAAGAAATAATTTCTACTGGTGTGATATACCAGTTGACCCCCCAAAAAATTGATTAAAGCAGGGGTGTGATATATTAATTTTATACTTTCTATATAGTGCATTTGGGTAGTGCAGCATTTGTTTGCGGTTTTGCTGCGTTACCTCAGCTACACAGAGTGACATACGCTATTGGAACAAATAATTTCTACTGGTGTGATATACCAGTTGCTCCCGAAAAAAAATTGATTGAAGCAGGGGTGTGATATACCAATTATATACTTTCTATATAGTGCATTTAGGTAGTGCAGCATTTGTTTGTGGTTTTGCTGAGTTATCTCAGCTACGCAGAGTGACATACACTATTGGAACAAATAATTTCTACTGGTGTGATATACCAGTTGCCTCCCCAAAAACCTGATTGAAGCAGGGGTGTGATATACCAATTATATATTTTCTATATAGTGCATTTGGGTAGTACAGCATTTGTTTGCAGTTTTGCTGCGTTACCTCAGCTCACAGAGTGACAAACGCTATTGGAACAAATAATTTCTACTGGTGTGATATACCAGTTGCCCCCCAAAAAACTGATTGACGCAGGGGTGTGATATACCTTCTTTCACAAATACTGCTCTTCTATAGGGACCTTTGTCACAGGGTAATTTTGAAAATGACAGGCAGAGAAAGAGGCATGGAATTCTGCAGGGGTGGTAGGGGTCGGGCAGGTGCACCAGGTCGGAGCCTAAATGGGAAGTTGCAGAAGGTGCATGCGATTACGTCAAAGGACGCACCAGACTTGTTTGAGTGGCTCACTTAGCCTTCCGCTTCTGCACCCTCCTTATCCTCTCTATTAGCACCCTCTTCACTCTCTGCTGTGTGCACCCCCAAAGACACCACCACCATATCCCCTCTGCTCGAGTCAGAGGAATTATTTTCCCATCCATTTCAAGACCTTACCGATGCACAGACATTCTTGGCATCAGATCAGGAAGAGGAGGTATCAACGGTCGCCACCCAGCAGTCTGACGATAGTACAGTACTAAGATCGGCCCAAGGAGGGTGGTCCCCGCTGTTGCTGCCTACTCCGAGATCTCTATTGTCAGTGGTGGTGAAAGTGACGATGATGACGTGTCGATGGACGTCACGTGGGTGCCCACAAGAGAGGAAGAGGAGGGGAGTTCAGAGGGAGAGACGGAGAAGCAGATAGGTAGGAGAAGAAGGAGAAGCAGGATGAACTTACAGTGCACAGGAGGCAAAAAGCAGACTGCGAATGTATCTGGAACAAGCCATCCACCATGCATGGTCACATCTGGCGCTCCCAGGACGCCAACACTTGGCTCCGCAGTGTGGGCTATTTTACAGTGTCAGCTGCTGACAATAGTGTTGCCATCTGCAGCCTGTGCTGCCAACACATAAGTCGCAGTAAGCCCAACACTCACCTAGGGATGACCACCTTAAGCAGGCACCTGGCCTCCCATCATCGAATCCAGTGGGAGCAACGCCGTCAGAACCCACAAAGCCACACTCCCAGCGCTCCACGTCCTGCCTCTTCTCCTTCTCCTCTCTCCTCCAATTTGTCCTCTACTCCACCTTCCACCATGCCGTCGTCACGTTCATCTGGCAAACGGCAGGCTTCCGTGGCCCAAATGTTAGAGCGAAAAAAGATGATGACACAGGATAACCCTCTTGCCCAACGACTGACCGCTGGCTTGTCGGAACTGCTAGCCTGCCAACTACTGCCATATAAACTGGTGGACTTGGAGGCCTTTAGAAAATTTGTGGCCATTGGCACACCGCAATGGAAGGTCCCCGGAAGGAAATATTTCTCCAAGAAGGGCATTCTGGAGCTATATGGCCACGTTCAGCGGCAAGTGAATGTATCTTTGGCACACAGTGTCGGTGCCAAGATACATCTGACCACAGACACGTTGTCTGGCAAACACGAGCAGGGAAGTTACATAACTTTTACTGCCCACTGGGTGAACCTCCTGACGGCCGTCAAGCATGCAACCCGTGACACCCATGTAGATTTGGTGTTACCACCACGGATTGCATGCAGGCCTGACTCTTCTTCTCCTCCTCCTACTCCATCCTCTGTCTCCTCCTCAGCTGACTCCTCCTTTTCCACTGTTACCACCTCTTCCTCTGCGGACCCCAAGCTCCCTAGAACCTATTCGATATGCCAGGTGAGACGTTGCCATGCTGTGCTGCGGCTGTTGTCCCTGGAAGCCAAGAGCCACACTGGTCCTGCACTCCTTTCAGCTTTGCGGTCACAGGCCGATCAGTGGCTAACCCCGCTGAATTTGACAGTTGATAAAGTGGTATGCGACAACTGTGCCAATCTGCTGAGCTTGCTGAAACAGGGCAAAATGACACACGTGCCGTGCATGGCACACGTCCTGAACTTAGTTGTGCAGCAAATTGTTGCCAAATACCCCGGAGTCCAGGATGTCTTGCAGCAGGCTAGGAAAATCTCTGTCCATTTTAGAAGATCTTACACGGCCATGGCTCGCCTTGCTGACGTTCAGCGGCGACCACCACCTGCCCGTCAGACATCTGATTTGTGACTGCCGATGGAACTCCACCTTGTATATGCTTAATAGGTTGCTCCAGCAGAAATGTGCAGTTAACGACTACCTGTACGAACTCTTCGGCAGGACAGGTTCTGGGGAGCTTGTTTTTTTTTCACCGCGCCAGTGGCTGCTCATGTGCAACCCATGCAGACTTCTGAAGCCATATGATGAGATCACCAAACTGATCAGTCGCAGTCAGGGTGCCATGAGTGACATCATACCTTACGCCTTCTTTCTGGAGCCTGCATTGCGTCGTGTCATTGATCAAGCCGTCGATGAGCAGGAACAGGAAGATGAGGAAGTCGCAATGCTGGATGAAATCCCAGTGGGGGCTACTCTATCTGAGTCAAGTCAACAGGAGTCTGAAGAGGAGTCAGAGGAGGATGGTGCCGGGGCAGAGGATTAGCAAGAAGTGCATGCTTTAAACTTTTCTGGCATCCGTGGTGTTGTCCGTGGCCTAACCAGATCGGGGCATGGCTTAGCAGGACCTAGAAGTTGATTTTTAACTTCATTTTTTCAATCCCTGTCGGCTCAGGAGTGGGAGGGGGCATGGCCTAACTGGATCGGGGGCGTGTGCTTTTGAACAGCTCAGTCTAAGACAGCAGCACTGTGCTGTCTGAGTGTGGGCTGCAGGGAGAAAGTCACCCTCCCACCCACCTCTGCAGCTGACAGAACGTGGCCAATCCCTGTCGGCTAAGGAGTGGGATGGGGCGTGGCCTAACCAGATAAGGGACGTGGTTTAGCGGGACCTGGGGGCGGAGTTTTAAGTTTGTCTTTTGAGGGTCGACACATTGTGGCAGGGGGCGTGTCTGGGCTCCTTATTACTGGCTCATTTGCATGCCAGATAAACTGGATTTTCAGAGGATAAAAACATCTATTGCTGGAACAAAGGCACGTCTTGATATAAGGTACTAAGTGCTATTAGGCCATGCCTTTACTTCAATAGCGATTATCCTTGTGACAGATTTCCTTTAAAGCTGACCTACAGCAGTGAAAATAAATGGCTGGGTTGTTATGGAAACCTGGAATAAAACTGTAAGCGGACGCTGGAGGACCTGCGAGCTTCTATTGGCTAAGGGTCATGTGACCAGACTTCTATTGGCTAATGAATTTTTGGGAATATCTCGGGAACGGTACGTCCTAGAGAGCTGAGACCTGTTCTAAAACCTTCCCGGACACCTGATGTACCTGTGTGCCAAATTTTGTGATGTGTGCGGATTCCTTTAACGTAAATACACACACATACACTCAGCTTTATATATTAGATTAAAGAATTATGCATCCTCAAAAACTTCTCAGGCTTCTTTCCTCTTCCTTACCTTATACAGCCTCCTAACTCTTGTATAGAGATGAGAGAACCAGTCAAGATTTGTTTTGGGTCTGATTAGCCGAATTTTTTTAAAAGTTCGGTTTGGATCCGAATTGATTGAGACTAAACCGAAGTTGCTCCAATTGCACTGAAAGTTGGTATATAACCCCATCTAGCCTCCTAGGAAAATTTGTTATCTCTATTAATTTACTTTTTTCGGTTATTTTTTATGATTTTTTTCCCTCCCCAAGCTCTAGCACACAATGACAGCAATAGTAAATGATGTCTGAGTGACACTGACATACATAGCTATGGGTAAACACACACTTAACAGGGTTAACATACAGCCTGTTTAAAAAGATACCGCACCGGCACATATAACATTAAAAAAAATGGCTTGAGGGAACATGATGGTTGGCAAATGGCATTAATGGAGTAATGCAGGCCACAGCATCAGCCATGCAGAACGTGATGGTAAGTAGGCAGACAGACAGCAAGAGTGGTAAGATGAGGCACCTGCAGCAATAAGAGATCCATTGATCTCATTCAGTCTGCCTGGACTGTGAGAAAATCATGTACATTCATGCTGCGCCATAAATGAATTAACTCCCCCCCCCCAAAGAAAATTTAAATTTTTCACCTTGTGTAATATACACAAAAGTTGACCCTCAGGCATTAGTGAAAGTGGATTGATGCATTGCAGGTATTAATGCAGTAATTCGGTAAAATTATGCGGTGCCAGTGCGCCTTCAAAAAAATGTCATGGTAGGGGCAAATTTTTTTAAATTATTTCAACTGTGTTAAGCCCCCAACTCCAAAGACTTAGAAAATTTCAACCATGCGGAAAGTGAGTACACGGAACTGACCCTCAGTCATTAGTGCCAGTGGCATCATGCATTGCAGGCCCCAGCTTTGCCTGCACTGTGACAAAATGTCGCTGTTGATACAGTGATCACGTACCACAAAAATGTAAAAATTTCAACCATGTTAATCCCCATAAAAATGTTTACATTTCAACCGAGTGGAAAATCAGTATACGTAAACTGACAATTGAGAGGCATTAGTAGCATAATTGCAAGCCGCTGCAGCCGTGCAGAAGGTGATAATAGGCAGACAAACAGCAACAGTGGTAGGATGGGGCACAGCCAGCAAGGCAGGTGGGCAAGCTCTACACATCGGAATCAGCCAGTTTGGGCCACTGTTCCACTCTGCTTGCTCAGAAATCCATGGGGTCAGGGAACTGGGTATGCGACAGAGACTGGCCATAGTTTAGGTAGGCCTGAACGTGGGCATTGAGGCGGGATCTGTCAGCTTGCTGACTGGCCTCAACCTGGCGCAGCATATGGAAAAACTGCTCCATCATGTTGAGGAGACTGAAATGACTGCTGCTGCTACTGCTGCTGTGGCTTCGACAGGCGTCTGCACAGAGTTTACTCGTAGTAGTGTAATTTGTTCTCCCTTTCTGCCAGAGTAGAACATTCCCCTAGGTTGTCTTTATAGCAAGGGTCTAAAAGAATGGCTATTCAGTAATCATCAGACTACTTGATGTCAACTAAACACCTGTTACTGCAATAAGCAAGCCAGCCTACAGGAGCCGCCTAATATACCAGAGTCCACAGAAAGTCTACTTCTAAACTAGATAGATGTGGCGGCAAATCATGAGGTCGTTATTATGGGGGACTTCAACTACCCAGATATAGACTCGGAAACTGAAATCTGTAGATCACATAAAGGAAACAGTTTCCTGGCAATAACCAAAGACAATGACCTTTCCCAACTGGTTCAGGCCCGACTAGAGGGACAGCCATACTGGACAGTATTAACCAAAAGACCTGATAGAACAACAGATGTGCAGATTGGGGGACACCTGGAAAATATTGACCAATCCTAAACTCTAATTTTGAGAGGTACATACCTTATGGAAATAAAAGGGTGAGGAACAAGAAAAAAAACCAAGGTGGATAAATAGAATAGTAAAGAAAGCAATAAATGACAAGAAGAAAGCATTTAAATCACTAAAACAGGAGGGTAGCGAGAAAGCCTTAAAAAACTGTAAGGAAAAATATAGGGCATGTAAAAGACAAATAAAAACTTGAGACAGAGAGAATCAGTACCAAAGAGAGTAAAACTAACCCTAAAATGTTCTTCAATTATATAAATGGTAAAAAGTATAAATCTGAAGGTGTCAGCCCTTTACAGAGTGGTGAGGGGAGAGTATTAAATACTTTTTTTCTCCACTGTATTCACTGAGGAAAATAAACCGTCAGATAAAATGCCAAATGTAAAAGTAAATTCCTCATTAACAGTGCCCTGTCTGACCCAGGAAAAAGTACAGTGGCATCTTAAAAGAAAATTTAAATAGACAAATTGCCGGGACCAGATGGCATACATACCCGAATTCTAAGAGAGTTAAGTAATGTCATATCCAGATACTTATTTCTGATATTTAAGGACTCTATATTGACAGGGAGTGTTCCACAGGATTGGCACATAGCAAATGTGGTGCCAATATTCAAAAAGGGTCCAAAAACAGAACCCGAAAACTATAGGCCGGTAGGCCTGTCTCATTTATCATTTTCTATGCTTGTTTTAGGCATATAGAATTATCTAAATGTAAGACAGCTAGGAAGCTGGCTTACATTTAGACTGGCACTGGATGCGCCGAAGTTATGTAGAGACCGGCCCTCTTCATAACTTTGGCGGATCCACTGCCACATATAGGGGGTTATCAAGACTAGAGTCGAAAACACCGGTCTTAATAAATAACCCCCTATGAGTGTTTGGGCATCAACTTGGAAAATGAGGTTCAATGTGGATAAATGTAAAGTTATTCATCTGGGTCATAATTATCTACATGCCTCATATGTTCTTTTTATCATACATATGCACAGCATGTGGGCTGATCGGTTTCCTATGAACATGCTTTTTTATTCCTTATGCAGATCTTTAAATTCTCCACAAAATTTGCAACCTGATACTAAATATAAACCTTTAAACCATAGAATATTTTGTAACCATCATCACAGTTATCTGATTGCTGCACAAGGATTTTTTTCTGATAAACTGCAGAGACATTTTTAAAGAAAATTGACTTGTAAATAAAGATCGTGGAATTATCAAGATCAAAATTAAATTTGAATAGACATGATATTAGACCAAAAACACGATAAAACTTCTTAGAACTGAGGGCTACTTAGTTGCTTGCATTTTGCAACCCTTGACTGCCATCTAATGGCAATAACCACAACTTACAGTACAGTCCATACAATTCAAGCATTTACTGACCATTTTGTTGTAAACACATGTACACCAAAAATAAATTTACAAATGAGCATGTATGCAACTCACAGCTAGTAGAATTGTTTGTTGGCACTGTAAGGTACAGCATTTTATTTTTGCACAGCCATATGTTGCCTAAGTTGCACCGAGGCACACCCTAATCGACTTGTCTAGTTTTTTTTAATAGCTGCAACCAAGGAAAGATGCAGCTTTGCGTTGATTACTCATTTCTATAGGTTTGCACTCCATGCAATATGTGCTGTACTCTATGCCCCAACTCCCCAGAGACACACCCTAAATAAATCGCATACCAGCTCTTCTATTGTTTGAAAGTGTATATTAACCGGACATACAGTATGTGTGACTTACACATCTCATACACTATTAGAAAGTGGGTAAATTATACTATACAGTATTGTTACATGGATTCAATATGAACATACTGTAATAATACTGACTGGAGCCTTCCAAATATACCTCATTTTTATTTCTATATATCTTATGTGGAATTTCATGAGACAATTAGAACTAGGAGATGCAGTAAAAATATCCATTATACTTTACATTAAAGTGTAGCTTCTGTCGACTGTGTCTACTACCATCACTTTTTAAGGGTCTCTTCTGTATTATCATGCTACTAATTGTCTTTTTTACATACTATACACTACAAGTATGAAGCCTTGCTTTTATTATTATGATGTACTGGAATTTACATGGCAGTAACGTGTATTTTTGGTGCATGGGCAATTGTTAGGATATTCCTAAGTATGTTCTAACGATGGACAATATGAATAGACAGATTCCTCTACTGGGCTGTAAGCATATATGGCAGGCATCCTCAAACTGCGGCCCTCCAGCTGTTGCAAAACTACAACTCCCAGCATGCCCGAACAGCCTATAGGTATCAGCCTACAGCAGGGCATTGTGGGATTTGTAGTTTTACAACAGCTGGAGGGCCGCAGTTTGAGGATGCCTGATATATGGTATGGGCACAGATGCCCAAGCAACAAAATAGCCTGCTGTATTATATTGATATATATGGATTTATTTTTTTATTTTGGGCACAGATGAGATCACAGAGATACCTTGTGATCAAAAGGGTCACCACATTTATCCGTTCATTTAAATGCAAAGTTCATTTAATTATTAGAGTGGCACAATCATTGTGTTTTAATGCATTATCTTGGTCTGATGCATGAGCAAATGGCATGACAAGAATGCTTGTCATAGTGTGGAATATTATTCTTCCCAATATAACAATTCTCGCCATCATGTGACAAAAAGTGATACAACAGCCCACAAGGCAATCAACTGGCCATTTAAAAATCCCTGTTATCACCAAAAAGGAATGATGATGGTTGTATACTTACAAATAGGGTCCCTAAGCTGGACACAGACGTTGCAGTACATAAGAGTTATTGAATGCATGCAGCATGACCTTACATTGCAGTCCATAACTGGGACTGGCTGTGTCAATCTCTGCAGGCTTTTAAACTTTGTCGAACTGCTTCAAATTAACTGCAAGCTACTGTGCCACTGTGGTTTTTGAGAACCTACCCTCTTTTACAGCCTGTCCTTTATGTCACTCAGGGGGCTTCACAGTTCAAGTTGAAAGATATCATTACAATGGTGCTTGAAAGTTTGTGAACCCTTCAGAATTTTCTATATTTCTGTCTCAATTTGACCTACAACTACATCAGATTTTCATGCAAGTCGTAAAAGTAGATACAATTATACAATATTACATGTTTTTAAGTTGCAAAATTAAGTGAACCTTTGCTTTCAGTATTTGGTGTGACCCCCTTGTGCCGCAATAACTGCAACTAAATGTTTCTGGTAATAGTTGATTAGTTTTGTATATTTGCCTGGAGGAATTTTAGCCTAGGGTTCACATTGTTTTAGCTTAAGGGTTCACAAACTTTCCAGCACCACTGTATAAACCTCTGCAGTTCTTAATCGTCACTAGATGGCTACCTTTTATCAGTCCCAACCTTGCATGTGTGTGAATGTGCAATGTCCCCTCACATGATCCCTATACTGGAACCAAGAGAAAGCTCCAGGCCCAATGAGGCAACTGCAGTTTCAGTCTAAGTCCACACAATTTAGGGTTACTTTAAGGAAGACACAGCCATTTACTTTAGCTTCAATATAACACGAGCATCATAACAATGAGCTAAGGAATGCTTTCCAGGTAACACACGACTCGTCATCACAGCTTGATACTGTCAGGAAACCTTCAGAGGAAGTGATTTGTTTCAGAGGAAGCTGGCTCTACAGGGAGTGCAGAATTATTAGGCAAGTTGTATTTTTGAGGATTAATTTTATTATTGAACAACAACCATGTTCTCAATGAACCCAAAAAACTCATTAATATCAAAGCTGAATATTTTTGGAAGTAGTTTTTAGTTTGTTTTTAGTTTTAGCTATTTTAGGGGGATATCTGTGTGTGCAGGTGACTATTACTGTGCATAATTATTAGGCAACTTAACAAAAAACAAATATATACCCATTTCAATTATTTATTTTTACCAGTGAAACCAATATAACATCTCAACATTCACAAATATACATTTCTGACATTCAAAAACAAAACAAAAACAAATCAGTGACCAATATAGCTACCTTTCTTTGCAAGGACACTCAAAAGCCTGCCATCCATGGATTCTGTCAGTGTTTTGATCTGTTCACCATCAACATTGCATGCAGCAGCAACCACAGCCTCCCAGACACTGTTCAGAGAGGTGTACTGTTTTCCCTCCTTGTAAATCTCACATTTGATGATGGACCACAGGTTCTCAATGGGGTTCAGATCAGGTGAACAAGGAGGCCATGTCATTAGATTTTCTTCTTTTATACCCTTTCTTGCCAGCCACGCTGTGGAGTACTTGGACGCGTGTGATGGAGCATTGTCCTGCATGAAAATCATGTTTTTCTTGAAGGATGCAGACTTCTTCCTGTACCACTGCTTGAAGAAGGTGTCTTCCAGAAACTGGCAGTAGGACTGGGAGATGAGCTTGACTCCATCCTCAACCCGAAAAGGCCCCACAAGCTCATCTTTGATGATACCAGCCCAAACCAGTACTCCACCTCCACCTTGCTGGCGTCTGAGTCGGACTGGAGCTCTCTGCCCTTTACCAATCCAGCCACGGGCCCATCCATCTGGCCCATCAAGACTCACTCTCATTTCATCAGTCCATAAAACCTTAGAAAAATCAGTCTTGAGATATTTCTTGGCCCAGTCTTGACGTTTCAGCTTGTGTGTCTTGTTCAGTGGTGGTCGTCTTTCAGCCTTTCTTACCTTGGCCATGTCTCTGAGTATTGCACACCTTGTGCTTTTGGGCACTCCAGTGATGTTGCAGCTCTGAAATATGGCCAAACTGGTGGCAAGTGGCATCTTGGCAGCTGCACGCTTGACTTTTCTCAGTTCATGGGCAGTTATTTTGCGCCTTGGTTTTTCCACACGCTTCTTGCGACCCTGTTGACTATTTTGAATGAAACGCTTGATTGTTCGATGATCACGCTTCAGAAGCTTTGCAATTTTAAGAGTGCTGCATCCCTCTGCAAGATATCTCACTATTTTTGACTTTTCTGAGCCTGTCAAGTCCTTCTTTTGACCCATTTTGCCAAAGGAAAGGAAGTTGCCTAATAATTATGCACACCTGATATAGGGTGTTGATGTCATTAGACCACACCCCTTCTCATTACAGAGATGCACATCACCTAATATGCTTAATTGGTAGTAGGCTTTCGAGCCTATACAGCTTGGAGTAAGACAACATGCATAAAGAGGATGATGTGGTCAAAATACTCATTTGCCTAATAATTCTGCACGCAGTGTATGTTCACCAAACCACTCACTCTAGTAGCCTCCACAGGAGGTAGCCTTGCATTTTTTCCCCAGGAAAGAGCCTGTCCAGTGACCACAGTCAAAGTCTCTCATCAGCTTCCAAGACAGATTTCCTCCCCATCTACTGGCTTTAACACAGGATTGTCCGCCTGGGCCCACTCTGATGCCATCTCTTCCTTCATCTAACTGGAAGCTAAGAAAAGAGTTTTATGTCAACCAGTAATGCTAAAAGTGTTCTTTGGTTTGTAATGACTCACCCAAAATGGGCAAGCATAAAGGATAAAGCAATGTCAAACATAATAAGTAGAGATGAGCGAATTTTTTAAAAATTCGATTCGCCGGTTCACCAAATTTTTGGGGAAAAATTTGTTTCGATCCGAATAAATTTGTGGTGAATTACATTAAAAATCGGCTATTTCCTGGCTGCAGAGAGCCTTTATAGTGGTGTAGAACACTGTGCCTTGCAGAAAGACGCATAGGAAGTCTGCTTTGGTAGTGAAATAATACTGTGAGTCCGTATGACATGCAGATGACAGGCGTCGCAGTTAGAATCACTGCACACTTCACTTATTTGGGTAGTCACGGAGACAAAACTAACCAAAAAAATAAAGCATGACCTCAGTCTTACAGGTCGATGTTAGCGCCAAGAAGAAGCGCACTCCTTTTACACCGTCGTCAGCTGATTCCACACAGATGTCAACAGAACCTGTTCTATTAAACGCTTATACAAGTAGATGTATACAGCAGGGACTTGGCTGTCAGGAACAGCTGGGCCCCTGCTGCTGAAAGAGCGCACACAACTCCTGCACCAGCCCGATCAGAGCACTGTGCATGTACAGTGCTGGTACTTAAAGGGGCTGTGTCACTTCAACACATGACATTTATTATGTAGAGAAAGTTAATACAAGCCACTTACTAATATATTGTGATTGTTCATATTGCTTCCTTCACTGGCTTCCTTCACTTCATTTTTCCATCATATTATACACTGCTCGTTTCCATGGTTATGACCACGCTGCAATCCATCAGTGGTGGCCGTGCTTGCACACTATAGGAAAAAGTGCCGGCTTCTCTGGTGGCCGAGACAGGGGGAGCACACATAGACTAGTGCTTTTTTCCTATAGTGTGTGAGCAGGGCCGGTGCAAGGATTTTTGCCGCCCTAGGCAAGATAAAAATTGCCGCCCCCCCTTATCAGATAATCTGCCCATATCATGACATCACATATGTTCCACCCCTTTCTCAGCTTTTAAATAGCTGTCTTTTTTGTTGCGGAACGGAATTGCGGACCCATACATTTCTATGGGGCCGCATGACATCCGGAAAAAAATAGAACATGTCCTATTCTTGTCTGCAATAGCGGACAAGAATAGGCATATTCTGTTAGTGCCGGCAATGTGCGGTCCGCAAAATGCGGAACGCACATTGCTGCTGTCCGTGTTTTGCGGATCCGTGGATCCGCAAAACACACATGGATGTGTGAATGGACCCTAAATGTGAGGTAAATTAGTTTCCAATGTAGTATTAATAACTAAACAATTACATAATAAACATATTGCATTGTCTACTTACCACCAGGACAATAAGATGATCTGGTCTCTGGCTGCAGTCTGGCTCTTGGTCTGGCTCTGGGGACTCCCTTGTCACTCTCTTCTCCCCCACTCCCTCCCTTGTCACTCTCATTATTCCACCCCGGCACCGCCCTCCCTTGTCAATCTCATTATCCCCCCCCTCCCTTGTCACTCTCATTATTCCACCCCGGCACCGCCCTCCCTTGTCACTCTCATTATTCCACCCCCCCTCCCTTGTCACTCTCATTATTCCCCCCCTCCCCCCTCCCTTGTCACTCTCATTATTCCCCCCCTCCCCCCTCCCTTGTCACTCTCATTATTCCCCCCCTCCCTTGTCACTCTCATTATTCCACCCCTCCCCCCTCCCTTGTCACTCTCATTATTCCCCCCCTCCCCCCTCCCTTGTCACTCTCATTATCCCCCCCTCCCTTTTCAATCTCATTATACCCCCCCTCCCTTGTCAATCTCATTATCCCCCCCCCTCCCTTGTCACTCTCATTATTCCACCCCGGCACCGCCCTCCCTTGTCACTCTCATTATTCCACCCCCCCTCCCTTGTCACTCTCATTATTCCCCCCCTCCCCCCTCCCTTGTCACTCTCATTATTCCCCCCCTCCCCCCTCCCTTGTCACTCTCATTATTCCCCCCCTCCCTTGTCACTCTCACTATTCCCCCCCTCCCCCCTCCCATGTCACTCTCATTATTCCCCCCCTCCCCCCTCCCTTGTCACTCTCATTATTCCCCCCCTCCCCCCTCCCTTGTCACTCTCATTATTCCCCCCCTCCCTTGTCACTCTCATTATTCCACCCCTCCCCCCTCCCTTGTCACTCTCATTATTCCCCCCCTCCCCCCTCCCTTGTCACTCTCATTATCCCCCCCTCCCTTTTCAATCTCATTATACCCCCCCTCCCTTGTCAATCTCATTATACCCCCCCCTCCCTTGTCACTCTCATTATACCCCCCCCCCCCCCTTGTCACTCTCATTATTCCACCCCGACACCCCCCTCCCTTGTCACTGTCATTATTCCACCCCGGCACCCCCCTCCCTTGTCACTCTCATTATTCCACCCCGGGACCCCCCTCCCTTGTCACTCTCATTATTCCACCCCGGGACCCCCCTCCCTTGTCACTCTCATTATTCCCCCCTCCCCCCTCCCTTGTCACTCTCATTATTCCCCCCTCCCCCCTCCCTTGTCACTGTCATTATTCCACCCCGGCACCCCCCTCCCTTGTCACTCTCATTATTCACCCCCTCCCCCCTCCCTTGTCACTCTCATTATTTCCCCCTCCCCCCTCCCTTGTCAATCTCATTATTCCCCCCCCTCCCTTGTCAATCTCATTATACCCCCCCCCTCCCTTGTCACTCTCATTATACCCCCCCTCCCTTGTCACTCTCATTATTCCACCCCGGCACCCCCCTCCCTTGTCACTGTCATTATTCCACCCCGACACCCCCCTCCCTTGTCACTGTCATTATTCCACCCCGACACCCCCCTCCCTTGTCACTGTCATTATTCCACCCCGACACCCCCCTCCCTTGTCACTCTCATTATTCCACCCCGGGACCCCCCCTCCCTTGTCACTCTCATTATTCCACCCCCGACACCCCCCTCCCTTATCACTGTCATTATTCCACCCCGGCACACCCCTCCCTTGTCAATGTCATTATCCCCCCCCCCCCCTTGTCAATGTCATTATTCCCCCCCTCCCTTGTCAATATCATTATCCCCCCCCTCCCTTGTCAATGTCATTATTCCCCCCCCCTCCCTTGCCAATGTCATTATTCCCCCCCTCCCTTGCCAATGTCATTATTCCCCCCCCCTCCCTTGTCAATATCATTATCCCCCCCCCTCTCTTGTCAATGTCATTATCCCCCCCCTCCCTTGTCAATGTCATTATCCCCCCCCTCCCTTGTCAATGTCATTATTTCCCCCCCTCCCTTGTCAATCTCATTATTCCCCCCCCTCCCTTGTCAATGTCATTATTCCCCCCCTCCCTTGTCAATGTCATTATTTCCCCCCCCCTCCCTTGTCAATCTCATTAGTCCCCCCCCTCCCTTGTCAATCTCATTAGTCCCCCCCTCCCTTGTCAATCTCATTATTCCCCCCACACACACACTTCTAATGTAGCGTGGCCGAGCTCTCTTCGGTCCACGGTACAGGAGCATTTGTTTCCTGTACCCGGCCGGACTGACAGGAAGTGCACACTAAGTGAGCACTTCCTGTCAGTCCGGCCGGGTACAGGAAACAAAAGCTCCTGTACCGCGGACCGAAGAGAGCTCGGCCACGCTACATTAACAAAAGCACAGAGCTAACACACAGCAGGCGCAGGCTGCGCAGCAATGAGCCGGCGGCCGGAGACTCCGTCCTGAGCGCTTGCCGCTCTAATTTGAATCTCCGGCCCCGCCGGAGATTCAGGAGGCGCAGCATGAGGGGCGCCGCCGGCCGAACTTATATAACCAATTTTTATTTTATTTTTTACACCGCAACGGGCGCCCCCTGCTAAATGGCGCCCTAGGCGACTGCCTAAGTCGCCTTACTGGTGGCGCCGGCCCTGTGTGTGAGCACGGCCATTGCTGCTGGATTACAGGGTGGTCATGGAAAATAGCAGTGTATAATGTGATGGAAAAATGAATCCTGTCAGTGAAGGAAGCAATATGGATAATGGCAATACATTAGTAAGTGGTTTGTATTAACGTTCTCTACATAATAAATGCTATTTCCTGAAGTGACACAACCCCTTTTAGGCTACTTTCACACTAGCGCTAATATTTTCCGGTATCGAGATCTGTCATAGGGTCTTAATACCGGGAAAAAATGCCTCCGTTTTGTCCCCATTCATTGTCAATGAGGACAAAACATAGCTGAACAGAACGGAATGCTCCAAAATGCATTCCGTTCTCATACCGCATTCCGTACTGGGATGCGGAGCAAAATGGATCCGTCATGACCCACAATGCAAGTCAATGGGGACGGATCAGTTTTCTCTGACACTATCTGACACAATGGAAAACGGATCCGTCCCCCTTTTACTTTCAATGGAGTTCATGACGAATTCGTCTTGGCTATGTTAAAGATAATACAACCGGATCTGTTCATAACGGATGCAGATGGTTGTATTATCAGTAACGGATCCAGCAAAAACACTAGTGTGAAAGTAGCCTAAGTCACATCCCGCAGCCCCGTACATGTAGCTTGTAAGAGCTGTAGTCAGACCCCTTACAGAAAGAGATTGTTTTGGCTCTGAGTGGCATGCATGGCTCCCCACTATAGGTTGGCGGAAGGAATCAGGCAGACACAGTTGTAACTTAAACAAGACATTTTTTTACTTGACTCACTTGGGGTAAGAAGCTTAAGATTACAAAAGTCTTTGACAGGCAACAGGGTCAGTGGTTACAGTCTCTACACTGTGGTAACAGACATATATGACACTATCCCTTTAAGAAGCAACAACTCACTCTTTCTCAGGCTTGCATTTTGTTGACACTCTGACTCTGGTATCCTTCGAGTAGCAGTAATTTAAACGGACGTACTCAGATTTATCACCACTGCTCCTTTATTTTTGGCACAACCTTTTGTGGCTTCACAACCATTATGCACACGCTACTGTTGTGGTATTTCTGCTTCCCGACGCAGTATTCCATACAGTCTCACACAGTATTTGCTTACAGGCTGGCTGGTCTATAATACAGGCCTGTCTCTTTACCAGCTTTAGCTACTTCCAGGGGGCATGGAATAGGAGTTTTCTCTCTACCCCTCATCTCTGACTGTAGTATTCAATTTCCATTGCCCTAGCAAATCCCTTGAGGTGGTATACTGTTCTTTTCAGCACCATTCACCTCAGCTACTTCTTGCAGGAATACATACTGGATCTGTCTCTAGCAGCAGTTACCAGCTTACTCTTTCATTTCCTGCCTACTACTGACCATTAGGTCTGCCAATGCTATCCTAAATGTGCTTTCACTACAAACTGAAGGACCCTCCGGTAGGCAGTTTCCTAGAGTTCATTACAGATCAGACTACTTAGATTAGCTAACTGTACCCTTTTCATTATCTAACTGTGATAATACAATTGTGCAGTAGGTGAAAGCATAACCTCAATGTTGTTCTAAACATATACACTCCCCTAAAAAATTATTAGGAACACCATACTAATACGGTGTTGGACCCCCTTTTGCCTTCAGAACTGCCTTAATTCTACGTGGCATTGATTCAACAAGGTGCTGATAGCATTCTTTAGAAATGTTGGCCCATATTGATAGGATAGCATCTTGCAGTTGATGGAGATTTGAGGGATGCACATCCAGGGCACGAAGCTCCCGTTCCACCACATCCCAAAGATGCTCTATTGGGTTGAGATCTGGTGACTGTGGGGGCCATTTTAGTACAGTGAACTCATTGTCATGTTCAAGAAACCAATTTGAAATGATTCGAGCTTTGTGACATGGTGCATTATCCTGCTGGAAGTAGCCATCAGAGGATGGATACATGTTCTCATTCTGTTTACGCCAAATTCGGACTCTACCATTTGAATGTCTCAACAGAAATCGAGACTCATCAGACCAGGCAACATTTTTCCAGTCTTCAACAGTCCAATTTTGGTGAGCTTGTGCATATTGTAGCCTCTTTTTCCTATTTGTAGTGGAGATTAGTGGTACCCAGTGGGGTCTTCTGCTGTTGTAGCCCATCCGCCTCAAGGTTGTGCGTGTTGTGGCTTCACAAATGCTTTGCTGCATACCTCAGTTGTAACGAGTGGTTATTTCAGTCAACGTTGCTCTTCTATCAGCTTGAATCAGTCGGCCCATTCTCCTCTGACCTCTAGCATCCACAAGGCATTTTTGCCCACAGGACTGCCGCATACTGGATGTTTTTCCCTTTTCACACCATTCTTTGTAAACCCTAGAAATGGTTGTGCGTGAAAATCCCAGTAACTGAGCAGATTGTGAAATACTCAGACCGGCCCGTCTGGCACCAACAACCATGCCACGCTCAAAATTGCTTAAATCACCTTTCTTTCCCATTCTGACATTCAGTTTGGAGTTCAGGAGATTGTCTTGACCAGGACCACACCCCTAAATGCATTAAAGCAACTGCCATGTGATTGGTTGAAAAGATAATTGCATTAATGAGAAATAGAACAGCTGTTCCTAATAATTCTTTAGGTGAGTGTATACTGTAGTTTCATTGAATTCATGTATGTCACAAAGTTTTCATACCAGTGCAATTCTCTATATATTCATGGGGTATTTGTCTTTGACATCATCATTACATTTTCACATTTTTTGGGCATTTTGTTCTAGGTATCCATCATCTTAGAGGCACTCTACAGGCTAAATCACATATCATCATAACATGGGAAATCAGCATGGGTGCAAATTACATGACACACCTAAATGCTGGGAGATATAATAGCGTGCATAAACCTAGCATTATAGCAATACTGGTATGTTCTATCTACAGTCACAATACAGATGAACTATGTGGTATTGCCACTGCAACAGAGTCAACCATTATCCTATAAACAACATTACTGTAGGGGCTACTGATTTCTTTGTGAGGGTACGGCCACACGAAGCGGCTGAGATATGGTCGGGTTGCTGCGTTCAAGAACCGTGTGGCCAATTAGTCACAGCTGCCCTTCATTTAACTAACGAAGACTGCACTGCATAGTTACACTTCTTTGTTAATGGCCATGCGGCACTTTCAATACCGCAAGGCCATTAACAATGAAAACTGACTATACTAATTGCCCGTGTGGTTCTTGACCGCAGCACGGCCGCAACCCTACCGTATCATGGCCACTCCGTGTGGTCGTACCCTAAGAGGTACAAGACTGTTTTCCAACCCTCTTACAAACTGTTCTATGTACATGACTCTTCTTCTGAATCCAGGTCCCACATGTGCTGTATATAACAATTCCAGCAATTCTGCTGCTAAGATCTATTGGGAAGAGCTTAGAACGTGCGAAATGAATGATAGCGATAATCACTATGAGTAGCAAGTGAATAATACCTGATCACCAAGTTCAGTGTGTGCTTATGGAAAATGTGACTTGTAGATAGCAGCCCTTTCAGCACCAAGGTATCTGTGACTTTATAAATATGATGATAAGTGTAATCCCTCTGGAGTGACATGCCTTGCCAATGAATATCCATCAGCTGTCACTTGCTGCAGGGTTCAGTAGAGGGTCAAACACTGTCTTTATGGCTGTAGCCAAATTAAAATGACATCTGGGTTAATAAAGGGTCAAGAGGACATGTGACTGCCCACTGGTGATATAGTGTTTACCTATGTGGATATGTGTGACCACACCTGTACAGATACAATAACCTTTGTATAATCATTTTAAATAAGATATTTTGATAAATACAACAAAAATCCAGTTGTTTGATACTAGATGTTTCCAGAAATTAACTATTTATGATGTACTATAAGCTTAGGGTAGGTCATCAATACCAAATCAGGGGGGTCCAACTCCTGCCAACCCCACAGTCAGCTGTTTTTGGTGCTGAAAACAGGCACAAAAACTTTATAGCTAGTAGAGATGAGCGAATTCTTCCAAAATTCCATTCGCTGGTTCGCCGGATTTTTTGGGAAAAATTAGCTTTGATCCAAATAAATTTGCGACGAAATACGTTAAAAGCTGCCATTTCCTGGCTGCAGAGAGCCTTTATAGGGGGTGTAGAACACTGTGCCTTGCTGTAACACGCATAGCGAGTCTGCTGTGGTAGCGAAATAATACTGTGAGTCCATATGACATGCAGATTCAGGGGTCGCTCTTAGAATCACTGCATAATTCACTTATTTGGGCAGTTACGGGGCCAAAACTGTGTCAGCAGTAAGTTTCTGTTGACGTCACTGATTAATTTGCCCTTCCTCTGATCAGTCAAAACAATAATCTACAAAAAACGGATCCTGTCTGTGGAGCATACGCCTTCACTCGGTCAGCATTTGCTCAATAATCCATCAGTATTGCTAATGACAAAAAAAACAGGAGTGGATCTAAAACAGAGATGACACGTGAATGGAATATTTGCATGTCTTCTGTGTTTTGTACCCACTCCAGGTATTGGCTACCAAATCATAAGCCAATTCTGAAGGGACCATACAGGCCTTACAGATGCTACACAGACAGGACCCATTGTGCCTTTCATTTATCCTTCCTTTTGACAGATCAGAAGAAAGGTCAAATAAACGATGATGTCAGCAAGGCCGAAAGCCAAAATACTGGACCAGTCATGAAGTGGGGAGGGTGGGAACAGCATGAGAAGTCCACAGAGTGGACCTCTGACATAGTGATGAGGTGAAAGCAGCATGAGGAGACCAGAGAGTGGTTCAAAGACAGGGTCTGGAGGTGGCAGCAGTATAAGGAGGCCACCAAGTTGCACAATGACACAGTCTGGAGGTGGCAGCATCAGGAGAAGGCCACTGAGTGGCACAATGACACAGTCTGTAGTTGGCAACAATATTAGGAGGCCACAGAGTGGCACGATGACAGAGACTGAAGGTGGCGGCAGCAGCAGTATCAGTAAAAGGCCACGACTGGTACAATGACAGAGTTTGGCGTTGGCAACAGGATGAGGAGGCTACCGAGTGGTACAATTACAGAGTCTGCAGTTAGCAGCAGTATGAGGAGACCACCGAGTGGCACAATGACAGAGTCTGGAGGTGGAGGCAGCATGAGGAGACCACAGAGCGGCACAATGACAGAGTGTGGAGGTTGCAGCAGAATCAGGAGGCCACAGAGTGGTACAATACCAGAGTCTGGAGGTGGCAGCAGCATGAGGAGACCAGAGAATGGCCCAATTACAAAGTGTGGAGGTGGCCGCAGCAGCATGAGGAGACCACACAGTGGCACAATGACCGAGTCTGGAGGTGGCAACAACAGCAGCATCAGGAGGATACCACAGACTGTCAAGGTAACATAGTGTGAATATGGCAGAAGCATCATTATACCACAGAGTGGCAAAGTGACATAGTGTGGATATGGTAGCAGCAGCATCAGGATACCACAGAGTGGCAAGGTGACATAGTATGGAGATGGCAGCAGCAGCAGGATACCACAGAGTGGCAAGGTGACAGTGTGGAGATGGCAGCAGCATCAGGATACCACAGAGTGGCAAGGAAACATAGTGTGGAGATGGCAGCAGCAGCATCAGGAGACCACATAGTGTCAAGGTGACATAGTGAGGAGGTGGCAGCAGCATCAGGAGACCACAAAGTGACCCGGTGACAGAGTGGGGCGGTGGGTGGCCATACTAGTAACCGCTGACGAAGGTGGGTGAAGGAAGGAGCACTTGGCATCATATGTGTGGCATCAGGCAGGTGGCAGCATCAGAGTAATAGCTGAGGTAGGTAGCCAGAAGAAACCGGTCTCTTTTGTCAAACTGTTGGTGTGGCACCATGGATGATCTAGTCTGATGCATCAGGCATTGGTGGGTGGAAATCCTGGCCGATCCATGGCGGATTCATCTTGACAAAAGTCAGTCTCTCCACATTATGGGTGGACAGGCGGGTTCTTCTTGGGGTAACTATGGCCCCCGCTACACTAAACACCCGCTCTGATGCCACACTACTGGCCGGGCAGGACAGCTTTTCCATGGCAAACTCAGCCAGTTGGGGCCACAAATCCAGTTTGACTGCCCAGTAGTCCAGCGGATGTGCAATCTGAGTTGGCAGGGTGCTGTCCAAGTATGCCACCACCTGCTGGTTCAGGTCCTGTAGTGCAGAAATAGGTTACATAAAGAATGGCGTAGAAAGACAGTGAAGCCCCTAACTAGAGCTTAACTCAGAAAATAACTAGATAACCTATAAAGAAACACTGAGAACTATTAAGCTAAAAAATATTATTTTATTGAGCATATAGTTAAAAACATATACAAAGAGATGACAAACAAGTGCAAAAAAGTGCAGTACAATCCTGGGAGAGTTTATCCAGTATAACAGAGTAATAGGGTAAGTGACCAAAGGTATAAACGCCTATATATAACAGAAGCTCCTATACAAAAAGTACACTTAAAAAGAGTATTCACAATGCAAATGAATGCATTAAATATGAAAGTGCAAGTGCATATTATCTATTTTAAATGGGGGGTAAAAAAGTATCAACCCTCAAATGTGGCTCTTTCTAAATGTATAGTTGTATCTATACAGCTAAGTATAGCAGACAGTAAAGTGCATGTGCAAGCTGTGGGAGATAATAACTGCATAGCAAGACCAAAAGTGGTTCAGAAGGCAGAGAACCGCAATAGAGATAGTCAGACATGCGGTCCAAACAAAACAAAGTCACATACCGTATATAAAGGTAACAGGTCCACAGGAAGACTGCACACCCCGACGCGCGTTTCGATTTGAAACCTTCCTCTGGGGGTACAGACTTCCCACTGGAGAGATAGTATTTACATACCCGTGCCACCAATCCAAAACATATTAGGCAGTCATGTGATATCCGGAGGACTAATTGGTCAAAGGCACAGGTGAACTGCGCAGTGGCCAATTGCGCTAGTGCAGCTGCGCCCTTTGACCAAAGGACCTTCCGTGACGTCAAACGCGTCATGATCCCACGAGATATTCAAAGGCCGCGTAATGGCCAGTCACGCAAGCGGCGAAGTCAGGGGGATGGGTCATGTGATCGTAAGTCCCGATCACATGATCTCCTATGGTTCAACCCACCAAAAAGCGGAGGTAAACATCACAGATCATAGACAAATGAGTACATAGGCATTAGTGGTATAATTATGTATACAATGAAAAGTGCATGGTGCATACTACATAGACAGTAATAAATTAGTAAATAGACTGGAGGTAGTGAAAATGACTCCCGATGATGACGAAGCCCCTTCTTCACCCGGCTCCCAAGTGCAATCGGCTTCATTATCATCGAGTACTGTCTGCACGTCACTGATGTCCTCCTCAACGGTCTCTGGGTCAGGAGCCTGACCGCTCACAACATCAGCTCCCATGCCACTCTCCTCATCACTACTTGCCCGACTAGCGGAGAAAGCGGCGGATGTCTCCTCCAGATCTTGGCTGGGCAGTAGCGGCTGACCGCCCTCTGGTAGTTCTTCCTCGCTGAAAAGTGGAGCTGAGCCTACAGCATATAATACTTCTATGAGGGAACAGAAAAGGACAAAGGCAGGTTGAGGACAGGTGAGGGCACAGGGCCTGCTCCCGGGCCATGCCAACTAAGGGTTGTGTCTGACGAACCCACCGACTATTGGCTCGGGGTGTCTGATGTCACTTGGGATGAAGTGGTGACTGACTTAACCAATCAAGAAGCTCTGGGTTGCTGGTCAAGACACGACCACTAGATGACACCGGGAGCTCAGGCCTCACACTACGACTCCTGCGGCCATGCCCCCTTACTCTGCTGCTACCTCTGCCTGCACCAGAAACATTTAGGCCTCTGACCATCCTCTGTGCATGGCCTGACACCTCTGTCGGACATACTTTTAGCTGAACTAAATAAATTAAAAGCAAAATAAAACACCTCTAAAAGCGACAAATATAATTTTCTTTCTGTACTGAAATAGGCCACTAAATGCTGTCACTACAAATAACGGCAACAGTGAACTGTTTATATATTTTACTTTTTGTAATGAAATACGCCACTAAGCGCTTTCACCACATATAACTGCAGAAGTGAACTGCGTATATATTTTTCTTTTTCCACAGATATAAGTCACTAAAGGCTTTTCAACATAGCACTTGCACCCCAAGAACAAATTGCTGGAATGACAGAGCTGTATAATGACTATTTGGATCCCCAAATAATCTTTCCCTGAACTTGTAAATCGCTTTTCTACCACTGACCCTAGCACCTTCTGACGTCTCCCCCTGCACTAAGATGCTGTTAAATGATTCCTCCCTATTCTTTCCCTGCACTTATAAATAGTTTTTTCAGGTTTTTTTTCACAATGAGGTTTTTCCTATTGCTGTCCCTAGCGCCTTTTCACATCTGTCCTTGCACTCAGGGCGCTGGAAAATGTCTAAATCCAAGATGGCTGCCGTATTTATAGGGCTGTGACATCACAGGGCTGGCTACTGATTGGCTGCATGCAGGCTTGTCAATCTGGGTGATCCCACCGTCCCAGAGTTCCTTGCCCCATGTCCTCAGTCCTCAATTGTGTAGCCGCGATTTTAGGAAAAATTGCGCGAGGAAATTCGCATTCGTTGCAAATCAATTTTTTCCTGAAATTCGGATTGAATTCCACTACGTCTCATTTGATTCGCTCATCTCTAATAGCCAAGTACACTGTGTAGTGGTCATGTCTGGTTTCTGCAGCGCTGCTCCTATTTCGTTCAGCTGTACATTTTTGGAACCTGGTTTCGGCACTACAGCTCCCGAAAAAAACTGTATTGCAGGGGTTTCAGAAGTTCTGCCAATCTTATATTAATGATCTATCTTAAGGATAGATCAGCAACAGTAAAGCCCTGGAAAACCCCTTTAACCCCTTAAGGACCCATGACATATATGTACGTCATTTCTGTCCGGGACTTAAAGACCCGTGACTTACATGTACTTCATTGTGATCGAGCGGGTGCAGGAGCTGCGCCCGCCCGATCAGCAGCAGGGGTCCGGCAGTCACTATCCTGGCGCATAAATGATGTGCCATTAACCCCTGATGTGCCGCGGTCAGCGCTGACCGCGGCACGTGCGATGTCTGGCGTGGATCTGAGTGGCCATCAGGTCCCCGTGCTGCTGTGACGGGGACCCGATAGTAGGGAAGGCAGCGCGATGCCTTCCTTAGGCATCGGGGCTGCCTTCCGGGGGAAAGCCTGTGAGATCCAGCCCCCTGGATCTCACAGGCAGGAAGCTGTATGTGTAATACACTTACAGCCAATGCATTCCAATACAGAAGTATTGGAATGCATTGTAAAGGGGATCAGACCCCCAAAAGTTGAAGTCACAAAGTAAGACAAAAAAGAAAGTGAAATAAAAGTTGAAAAAAGAAAGTTTTCCCCACAAAAAAATTTAAAGTTTCAAGTCAGACATATTAGGTATTGCCGCATCCCTATCTACCGGCTCTATAAACATATCACATGACCTAACCCCTCAGATGAACACCAAAAAAAAAAAGAAAGTATTAGCTTTTTCAGATCTGAGTTTTCACGATCGTGAAAACTTAGATCCAACAGTATATTCTAACACAAAGGCGTTCCCATGGTGATGAATGGTTAGAATATACTAAGAACTGTGTACATAACTGTCCCCTGCTGCCTGGCAGCACCCGATCTCTTACAGGGGGCTGTGATCCGCACAATTAACCCCTCAGGTGCCGCACCTGAGGGGTTAATTGTGGGTGCTGCCAGGCAGCAGGGGCCAGACCCCCCTCCCTCCCCAGTATTTAAATTATTGGTGGCCAGTGCGGCCCTTCCTCCCTCCCCAGTATTAAAATCATTGGTGGTCAGTGCGGCCCCCCAACCCCACCCCCCCTATTAAAATCATTGGTGTCCAGTGCGGCCTCCCCTCTCCCCCCCACCCCTAATTAAAATCATTGGTGGCAGTGGCCACAGGTTAACAACCCCCCTCCCCCCCCATCATTGGTGGCAGCGGAGCGGCAGTTCAGATCGGAGTCCCAGTTTAATCGCTGGGGCTCTGATCGGTTACCATGGCAGCCAGGACGCTACTGCAGTCCTGGCTGCCATGGTTATTTAGCACTTTTAGCAGCATTATACTTACGTGCGCTG
This sequence comes from Bufo bufo, assembly GCF_905171765.1. Lineage (NCBI taxonomy): Eukaryota > Metazoa > Chordata > Amphibia > Anura > Bufonidae > Bufo > Bufo bufo. The sequence goes on along the minus strand of NC_053397.1, from coordinate 87,536,973 downwards.
TCTGTGGCCGGCCAGGCGCTCCTTTTACTGGTAAGTGACTGGTCTGTGCTATAAGCAATGCGCCGCACAGACCTTTCACTTACCAGTAGGAGGAGCGCCGGCCGGCCACAGACAGCGCATGTAAGTATAATGCTGCTAAAAGTGCTAAGTAACCATGGCAGCCAGGACTGCAGTAGCATCCTGGCTGCCATGGTAACCGATCGGAGCCCCAGCGATTAAACTGGGACGCCGATCGGAACTGCCGCTCCGCTGCCACCAATGATGGGGGTGGGGGGAGGGGGGTTGTTAACCAATGATTTTAATTAGGGGGGGGGAGAGGGGAGGCCGCACTGGACACCAATGAATTTAATAGGGGGTGGGTGGGCCACACTAGCCACCAATGATTTTAATTAGGGGTGGTGGGGGAGAGTGGAGGCCGCACTGGACAACAATGATTTTAATAGGGGGGGCCGCACTAACCACCAATGATTTTAATAGGGGGGGTGGGGGTGGGGGGGCTGCACTGGCCACCAATGATTTTAATACTGGGGAGGGAGGGGGGTCTGGTCCCTGATGCCTGGCAGCACCCGATCTCTTACAGGGGGCTGAGATCCGCACAATTAACCCCTCAGGTGCGGCACTATGGGAACGCCTCTGTGCTAGAATATACTGTCGGATCTGAGTTTTCACGATCTAACTCAAATCCGATGGTGATGGGGACGCTTCAAGTTAAAATATACCATCAAATTGGAGAAAACTCCGATCCGATGGTATATTAATATTACCCGAACACCGAACCCGAACCCAAACTTTTACTGAAATGTTTGGGTTCGGGTGCTGAACACCGTACAGTTCAGGTTCGCTCAAACCTAATCATGAGCAGTTCCTTTCCTTCTCCATACTCTTCTCTTCCCATCACTCTGGTACAAGTTGATCTTGGTCTCATTTGTCCATAGGATGTTGTTCCAGAACTGTGAAGGCTTTTTTAGATGTCGTTTGGCAAACTCTAATCTGCCCTTCCTGTTTTTGAGGCTCACCAATGGTTTACATCTTGTGGTGAACCCTCTGTATTCACTCTGGTGAAGTCTTCTCTTGATTGTTGACTTTGACACACATACACCTACCTCCTGGAGAGTGTTCTTGATATGGCATACTGTTGTGAAGGGTGTTTTCTTCACCAGGGAATAATTATTCAGTCATCCACCACAGTTGTTTTCCGTGGTCTTCCGGGTCTTTTGGGTTTGCTGAGCTCACCGGTGCATTCCTTCTTTTTAATAATGTTCCAAACAGTTGTTTTGGCCACACCTAATCTTTTTGCTATCTCTCTGTTTGTTTGTTTTTTTTCAGCCTAATGATGGCTTGCGTCACTGATAGTGACAGCTCTTTGGATCTCATCTTGAGAGTTGACAGCAACAGATTCCAAATGCAAATAGCACACTTGAAATTAACTCTGGACCTTTTATCTGCTCATTGTAATTGGGATAATGAGGGAATAACACACACCTGGACATGGAAGAGCTGAGAATCAAATTGTCCCATTACTTTTGGTCCCTTAACAAGTGGGAGGTACATATTCAAACTGTTGTAATTCCTACACCGTTCACCTGATTTGGATGTAAATATCCTCAAATTAAAGCTGACAGTCTGCACATCTTGTTTGTTTCTTTTTAAATCCATTGTGGTGGTGTATAGAGCCAAAAATGTTACAATTGTGTCGATGTCCCAATATTTATGGACCTGACTGTACGTCCTATTAGCCGTTCTAAAGTGAATTGTGATTGTTATTTTAGCCGGTTTGCAGTTAACCGACATTGTCATACAGACATTGTTGCGCTGTATTAATAGCAAAAATAAGTGTGTTATTAGCCGTTCTACGGTGAATTTACATTGTCATACAGCCATTGGCATTTATTAATAGGAAAAATAAGTACTTCTTATTAGCCGTTCTGCAGTGAATTTACATTGTCATTCAGTGGTGAAATGTTTTTGTGATACAGCCATTTTTGGGAAAATTGATGGGTGATTGTAGAGTATCTTCCGTAGGGACTAAGAATTAATCGATTAGCTATTCAGTCATGAAATTTGTTTGTGATACAGCCTTTTTTGGGAACATTTGTCGGTGAATGTAGACTTTCTTCTGTAGGGACTGAGTAATTGCGTAGATTAGCCATTCAGTGGCGAAATTTGTTTGTGATACAGCCTTTCTTGGGAACATTGGTCGGTAGATATAACTATGGTCAAGGACAATATATGTCCTTTACGGCCCAGTGGGTAAATGTGGTTACTTTCCAGCCACACCAGCAACTTGGCCAGGTACACCAGCAACTTGGCCAGGTGATACCACTTCCGCCTCCAAGTTCTCACGCCGTTGGTCCTGCGACAATGTCCGCCTCTGCCTCCTCATCCTCCACCGTGTCCTCAGCCTCCACTGCAGGGACAATTCAGAGCGCTCCTCCAGCATACCACATATGCAGGGCATGGCGCACATGTTTAATCTGGTTGTCAAGCGGTTCATAAAGTCTTCCACCCATCTGCAAGACATCTTTAAAATGGCCAGGAAACTTTGCATGCACTTCAGCCACCCTTACACCACCAAGCACACCCTCCTTGAGCTGTAGTGGCAAAACGGCATCCTCCAACATAGGCTGATATGCGACGTTTCCACCTATTGGAATTCCACCCTCCATATGTTGGGCAGACTATACGAACAGAAAAAGGCCATAAACGATTTCCTGATGATCCAAGCTGACAGAGGTACTCCCCTGTGTAACTTCGATGTTAGCCAGTGGCAGCTCATGCGTGACACCTGCTGCTTGCTTGTGCCCTTTAAGGAGGCCACTTTATTTTTCAGTCGCCAGGACTACGGGATAAATGTCATTCCACTGATTCATATCCTGGAAAAGAAGCTGGTAAATCTGGCTGGTCAGGGGACTGGAGACGTGGCGCCTACATTTCATGGCCACATGAGCCCTGTGGGGGCTGAACTGGAGGAGGAGGACATTGGAGCACAAGCAATGTGTAGCAAAATGGGTGGTTTTCTACACAGGTGACAGGAGAGGAGGAGAAAGAGCAGCAAGAGAGAGAGAGGAGGAAGACGAGGCAGATGACCCAGGCACACCATGGCATTATACAGTGGAGATGGAGGCAGGGAGTCCCTCCAAGTCACTTGCGCAAATGGCCCGATGCATGCTCACTTGCGTGCGTAGTGACAGCCGATTTGTCACCATTCGCCAGAGGGATTACTACTGGCTCTCCACCATGTTAAACCCCTGGTAATGGTCCAAAATAGGGGGCTTTTTTTACACCGTCACCGCCGGCTCTGGGAGAGATCTGGGAGAGATCTTAGAAGTTCATATAGACAGAAGACTCAGGAGTCGATCTGACAGATCTCTATTGTTTTCATTGTTGCTGACAGAATTCCACCCCCTCGCAGGTGTTGCTCATTATTTATATGTTCCGCCTTTCACTGGTTTCTGTCGGTGGGTAATAATTCAATTAAGAATTATTAATTATGGTCATAAAAATAATTAACCATAAAAAATAAAATTTATAAAATTTGTCATAAATTCTTAAAATCATGACCTGGTGAATTGTAGACAACCTAATTGATACAATTCACATCTGAGTCCGACTATTTCCTCAGATAAATAAGTTCTTTTTGACGTGAGATGATGTTAATGATAAAATGTAGTTCTACATTATACAATAATACACAGATATTATAAAAATATGCAGATTTATTGGTTACAAGATTATAAACATATATAAGTAAATAAACATAATGATACATGCAAATGAATATATATAGCGTTAATATAAAGCATTACAAGCTTAACAATACATGTGAGTGGAAATAACTCGTCACATTATAACAAAGCTATTATTAGGTTAGGATATGAAAATATGAACATAAGTTATATACATTACTTCTGTTCAGAGAAAACCTCATGATATCAGGATGGGAATGTCTAATCCTAGACATCAATATAGAATGATAAATACATTCTGCCCCCCTCTAACCAACTACACATCACATGACCTCAAGATGGGCAAATCTATCCAAGGATATAACTTAGAAGAGATAACCATATCCTTCCGCCCCATCCTGGACTATTTTCACATACATGACTTTGGTAAGACTATTAAGACAAATAACAGGGATCTAGGATTTTGCTATTCCATATGTTAAATGGGAAGGATTTGATATAAGTCCTTCCTGTGGGAATCCATCACTTAGCTTGGCGAAGAATGTTCTATTAAAATATATATATATATATATAAGCAATTATTTAATGCTTTGCTAGATTATGAGTCCAGATTCTTTTGCAGGTAGAATGAATCCTCACAATATCCTAAAACTACATCTCAATATGGAAATGATCAATTAATTTAATTATTTATTTATTCGCCAATCTAGATGGTATAATTTCACCCACACTATCAAATTAGTCTTAATAAAATGAAATATCATTTTCTGTGTCTCTTACCAAGTCCTAGTAGGAATCTCACTTCTGCTCCTAGGAAAGCTGGGTGGTCCATCATAGCACATCTCACCATGGCTTTCATCTTGATAGACCCCAACTTCTCCTCTCCTCTCTCTCACTCCTTCCTTCTTTTCTCTTTTCTTTCTGCCTCCTGTGTATGGCTTATGATCCCAAACTTATCAGTTAGACACACCTTCCTAGTTTGGATCTTTCCAATCATTGTCGGATGGGCGTGACCATTGATAAAAGATGTGACATCATAACCTTACCCAGAATGCATTTTTGCTACTGTTGTAATGTCACCTACTGACACATAGGTGGCACTGCTGTATAAGCTATTTGCATCATAGTATAAAGGGTTAACTTATATAAGTCTGAATATACATTTTGACCTTAGAAGCTTTAATTCAAAGCCATAGGGATTAATTCTGACACTTGTAGCAATTAGAGACAGACCTCTAGGCGTCTCTTTTGAATGTTTCTCACACTTAATTTATGGATCGTAAATGGCTTGTTTTCTCACAGAGATATCAGTACCTCCTCTGTCATACCAAAGATGTGATTAATTGTTACAAAACACACATCTTCACAGACACTCTTCTAATGAGAAATATATACAATATACTGGATACATGTTGTCTTCGTAACATATAACAATATAATATAAAGTAATATATATATGTCCTACTGATTGTCTTATGCTAAGGACTAAGGCTCATTAAATGAATACATACATATTATATATTTTGCTTCATTAATAAATGCCTAATTGTATAAGTAATTATCACCAGCTGTAAAGAGCTTATCTTTTTCTACCGTCGTAAATTTAAAAGTAAACAAGGAGGATTCTTCTCAGACTGGTATATTCATGGGAAGGATAACACTGAAGAGTATAAACCTTTGTGTGACCTTAGATTGGCCTACTCAAGACATACAAAATTGCAACTATAGTTGAGCATGGCTCTTAAAGGCAATGAACATCTATCTTGACAATAATGAATTGGATATGAATGTATTTACCTATGAAAAGGCCCAACATTTCCCTGTGGCTAATAGTTCTTCTGAGGAGTGCTCTGTCTGCTTATGTGGTGATTCTCCTGTTCCAGTTGCTTCTCAAGCTAAGTCCTTTCCATTTTCTTGATGTGTCTGTCCAGACTAGGCCTCAGGGAGACACTGGCTCCTTCAGGTGGGAAGGAGCTGGTTGCCTCTTTCCCTGTTCCCTAAGCTGAGGGTTTGGTGCAGTGTGTCAGCAGACTTAGGTTCCTGTGCATGTGTATTTCTACCTTTGAGACTTGCACATGTGGTTAGCAGCTTAGGGAGAGAGTCAGGGCTTGCTAGGAGGTGACCTCTTTATTCCCTAGGCTTGGGGCCTAGTCTGTAGTTGTTTTGTTGTTCCCTTTGGTTGTCTTTATTTCCCCATACTACCCGTGACATTATTAGCCGCCGAATACCGTTACTGTTTCCCCTGCTCTGTGTTGTCATGGATCCTGTCTCTGCAATGGTGGATCGCATGCAGGGGTTGTCGCTGGAGGTAGCAGACCTCCGTGAAACTGTTGCAAGGTGTCAGGCTTCTGTCTCCACCAGTGGAGTCCAGACCTGCTCTGAACCTAAGATCGCCCCCCTGGACCAATTTGCCGGAGGAAGTGACAACTTTGTTCGGTTCAGGGAGTCATGCAAACTTTATTTTCGCTTACGCCCTCACTCCAAAAGGTGGGGATCGTTATTTCTTTATTGAAAGGTGACTCTCAATCCTGGGCCGTTTCTTTGCCGACCGGATCCCAATCCCTTCGGTAGGTGGATAGTTTTTTGAAAGCCCTGGGACTTATTTATGACGACCCAGATCGAGTTTCGAGTTTCTCTGGCTGAATCTATGTTGCGCGGCTTGCATCAGGGAAATCGGTCTGCTGAGTCCTACTGCTCGGAATTCAGGACGTGGGCAACGGATTCTGAGTGGAATGACCCTGCCCTCTGGAGTCAGTTATCAGGGGCTTTCTGGGAGACTAAAAGGTGCTCTAGCACTCCATGAAAATCTTGTTTCATTAGAAGCTGCCATGTCTCTTGCGGTGCAAATTGATAGACGTCTGAGGGAAAGGTGCAAGACTCCGTTCTCTCGGGACATATTACCTGAAGGGAGGTCAGTCACCTCTGACACTCGGGGTACTGAGACACCTGGGCCCATGTTTGGAGATAAACCTATGCAATTGGGACAGGTCTCTCCAGACCCTGGTGATAAGAACTTCAGGGCTAGAAAGAGACTCAGTTTTTTTTTGTGGTAGAGGGTAATTTTGTTAATGTTTGTCCCTATGTAAAATATCAAGGCAAGAATAAAAAAAATGGAGTTACCAATGAGTTTTGTTCTCTAACTCTTGGCAGAGTATTCGGGGAATCTGAGAACATGCTCTTCTCTTTTACTGGTAGTACCCGTTTTCTCCTGCCTGCCAGGGTGGCGCTAGATTCCAAGAATATTTTTGGTATTTTTGGACAGCGGGGGGGGGGGGGGGTGGGGGGTTAACCTTGTGGATGACCAGTTTGTCCTGATGCATGGTTTTAAATCTAATGCACTGGACAAAGGGATCTCAGTGTTCGCTATTGATTCTGCCCCCCTTTGTCAAAAATCTTTGACTCACATGGTGCAGGATATCCATTTAAAGGTGGGGGATTCTCATGTTGAGGGTATTTCTGTATTTCTTGTTTTATAATGAAGGGTCTGCCGTCCTCTCTGGTTCTAAGGTTGCCATGGTTGTCCAAACATAATCCTGTCATTGATTGGCAAGCGAGACAGATCAAGGGCTGGAGTGATTACTGTATGGACAACTGTCTCGTCACATCTCTTGCTGGGATATCCACTAAGATGTTGCACCCTTTTCTCTCTGATTTCTCTGATGTGTTCGCTGAGGGTGTGGATCGAGTTACCCCCTCAGAGAATATGATTGCCCTGTTAATCTAATTTCCGGAGCTAAGTTGCCAAAGTCTCGGTTGTATAACCTGTCTGAACCCGAAAGAGTTGCTATGCAAAAGTATATTACTGAGAGTTTGGCAAAGGGACACATCAGACCATCTAAGTCACCTATGGCGGCAGGGTTCTTTTTTGTAAAGAAAAAAGATGGGACATTGAGACCGTGTCTAGATTTTTGAGAGTTGAATCGCATCACTATCCATAAACCTTATCCCCTTCCCCTGATCCCAGATTTGTTCAACCAGATTGTTGGAGCTAAGGTGTTTTCTAAATTAGACCTAAGAGGGGCATGTAATCTGGTCAGGATCAAGGAAGGGGATGAATGGAAGACTGCGTTTAATACCCCAGAGGGTCATTTTGAGAACTTGGCCATAGACTTCAATAGGCAGGCGAATTTTAAAACCCACAGGGACTCTTTCTAGCCACAGTAGTAGTGATGGAAAAGTTGTTTCAAGGGGACTAACACCTGGACTGTGGCATGCCGGAGGGGGATCCATGGCAAAACTCCCATGGAAAATTACATAGTTGACGCAGAGTTGGGTTTTAATCCATAAAGGGCATAAATCACCTAACAATCCTAAATTTTTTTGAACAGCGTGGTTTAAAACATCCAGTGTGTGTATACGATCAGGTATGATGTTGTATCGATCAGGTAGTGTAAGGGTTACGCCCGCTTCACAGACATTGACAGACCAAACTCCCCTTTTAATGCACCGCAAACAACCGTAAACAGTCCATTTGCCCAACCGCAAACTCCCCATTTGCACAAGGTTGGATACCAAGCTAGCCATGTCCCGTTGATGTCATTTAAGGTTTCTTCCTCCACCCAGCCACGTACAACACCAAGGGTCCCCGAAAGGTGAATTGAATTGATTTTTCGAACGGGAAGATGGTTAAAAAAAACACTGGCTCCCTCCCCTTTGTTTGAACCCATGCCACGGTCACTGCGTCTGCGCTGTGCAATTTACTCTCACACCCGATATGAGTGGTATTTTCTGTAGTACTATTCTCATCAGTTTAATCCCTGTTACGTCCCATATCAAGGATTGCCTTTTGTTAAAAAAATTTTAGGCCGGGTACCTTCGACTGCCTTCACAGTGACAGACCAAACTCTGATACTCCAAAATTAATTGATTTTAGGAACCGGGAGATGGAAAAAGCAGCTTGGTCGGTCCTCTTACTCCCAAGTTGGGGCACTGCGCGTGCACGGAGCAATGTGCTGTGACACCCTATATGAGTGGTGTCTTAACTAGTACTATTCCTATCAGTTTAAACCCTGTTACGTCCCCTATCCGGGCACGTGTGTAGAATTGATTAACCTTTGTCGAATTAACGAACCATTACGACATCCTGCAATAATTTAGTTCTGAGCTTTGTACTTGCTTTGTATTGGAATTGATGGGGATTTTTTAAATTGTCTGCATTATTTCTAATAAACTATTAAGAGACTTTATTATGATTTTTTTATTTCATGTATTAAAAACCCATACAAAAATTATCCAGCCAATCGCTTTTGGTTTGATCATAATGAAGCAACGGCCTTATCATCTGGCAACATTGCCAACACACTCATTGAGGTTATGATCGCTTCATTGTGATACGCAAGCCCCTTCACCACAACAAGGTAACGATCACAAAGGGGAATTGACACTTGTATGTGCCTTTTTTGTTTTGTTTTTGCAGCTACAGTGCAGCACTAGAGGCCAGAAAAATTAGGCATGTACACATGCCTGAAAAATAATGGTATTGTTGCAGCTGCTGTTGTAGCAGCGGCCGGAGAAATTTATGTTTTCAAGGCAGAAAGGTGACTGAAACATTGTGGCTTGAACCCTAGTTGGTGGCGGAGAATTCACGAAAGTCATCCGGTATGCAGACATTAAAAACAGTAGCGTAGGGACCATTTTGAGGCCAAGGCATGTCATCAGGCCTTTTGTTAGTCAAACGTATCCTCCACTGTCAGTCCCTTCGGGATCCATGCCTCATTCATCTTAATGAAGGTGAGGTAATCAACACTTTTTTGACCGAGGCGACTTCTTTTGTCAGTGACAATGCCTCCTGCTGCACTGAAGGTCCTTTCTGACAGAACACTTGAAGCGGGACAGGCCAGAAGTTCTATCGTAAACTAGGATAGCTCAGGCCACAGGTCAAGCCTGCACACCCAGTAATCAAGGGGTTCATCGCTCCTCAGAGTGTCGATATCTGCAGTTAAGGTGAGGTAGTCTGCTACCTGTCGGTCAAGTCGTTCTCTAAGGCTGGATCCCGAAGGGCTGTGGCGATGTGTAGGACTGAAAAAGCTCCGCATGTCCTCCATCAACAACACATCTGTAAAGCGTCCTGTCTTTGCCGCCGTGGTCGTGGTAGGAGGAGGATTACTTTCACCTCTTCCCCAGTTAGATTCCCGTTGTGCTGTGACATCCCCCTTATAAGCTGTGTAAAGCATATTTTTTTGTTTGGTTTTGAACTGCTGCATCCTTTCTGACTTTCGGTAATTTGGTAACATTTCCGCCACTTTCTGCTTATACCGGGGGTCTAGTAGCGTGGCCACCCAGTACAGGTCGTTCTCCTTCATCCTTTATATACCAGGGTCCCTCAACAGACATGACAGCATGAAAGACCCCATTTGCTCAAGGTTGGATGCAGAGCTACTCATTTCCCGTTCCTCGTCCTCACTGATGTCATTGACTGTTCTTCCCCCCAGCCACGTACAACACCACGGGTCCCAGATAGGTGACAACAACGAGCACCCTGGGATGCCTGCTGTGGTTGGTCTTCCTCCTCCTCAAAGCCACATTCCTCCTCTGACTCCTCTTCCTTATACTCCTCTTGCAGCGTTGCCGCAGGTTCGGCAAGCGATGATGACAAGGCTGTTTCTGGTGGTGATGGTGACCACAACTCTTCCTCTTCACGCTCATCTACAGCCTGATCCAGCACTCTTCGCAGGGCACGCTCCAGGAAGAAAACAAATGGGATGAGGTCGCTGATGGTGCCTTCGGTGCGACTGACTAGGTTTGTCACCTCCTCAAAAGGACACATGAGCCTACAGGCATTGCGCATGAGCGTCCAGTAACGTGGCAAAAAAATTCCCAGCTCCGCAGAGGCTGTCCTAGCGCCCCGGTCATACAAATACTCGTTGACGGCTTTTTCTCGTTGGAGCAGGCGATCGAATATTAGGAGTGTTGAATTCCAACGTGTCGGGCTGTCACAAATCAAGCGCCTCACTGGCATGTTGTTTCGGCGCTGAATGTCTGAAAAGTGCGCCATGGCCGTGTAGGAACGTCTGAAATGGCCACACACCTTCCTGGCCTGCTTGACGACGTCCTGTAAGCCTGGGTACTTAGACACAAAGCGTTGTACAATGAGATTCAACACATGTGCCATGCACGGCACATGTGACAACTTGCTCAAATTCAATGCTGACAACAAATTGCTTCCATTGTCACACACCACTTTGCCGATCTCCAGTTGGTGCGGGGTCAGCCACTGATCCACCTGTGCGTTCAGGGCGGACAGGAGCGCTGGTCCGGTGTGGCTCTCAGGGAAGTCAACCCCAAGAGAGCGTGACACTGTCGTATCCGGGATGTGGAATAGCGCCTGGGGAGCTGGGGGGATTCAGTTGATGTGCAGCCAGACGCCGCAGCAGAAGAGGACTCAGCCGAGGAGGTTATCGAAGAGGATGGAGTAGGAGGAGTAGAGGAGGTGGCAGTAGGCCTGCTTGTCCTAGCGGTGTCACCAACTCTGCTGCAGAGCCACGCATCCCATGCTTGGCAGCCGTCAGCAGGTTGACCCAATGCGCAGTGTACGTGATATACCTGCCCTGACCGTGCTTTGCAGACCAGGTATCAGTGGTCAGATGGACCCTTGCCCCAACACTGTATGCCAGAGATGCCATGACTTCCTTTTCAATCACTGAGTAGAGGTTTGGGATTGCCTTTTTTGAAAAAAAAATTTGTCCCGGTACCTTCCACTGTGGTGTCCCAATAGCGACAAATTTTTTTAAGGCCTCAGACTCCACCAGCTGGTATGGTAAAAGCTGGCGAGCTAAGAGTTCCGTCAAGCCAGCTGTCAGATGTTGGGCAAGGGGGTGACTTTGTGACTTTGGCTTCTTACGCTCAAACATTTCCTTGACAGACACCTGACTGTGGGCAGATGAGCAGGAACTGCTGAAGGTGAGAGACGGAGTGGCGCGTGGTTGAGAGGGGGCAAGGAGGACAGCAGTGGTTGATGTGGCTGAAGATGTTGGTGTCACGGATGGTGTACAGGAAACAAGACAATACCATATAAACAATGTCTCTCTGGATCCACAACTAAGGAACAAAGGGAGACCCCTGCAATAGACCTGCCGCTCTCCCTCACTGCTCAGCCTATGCGAACACCCCAAAGGTGGATGGCCGCATATCCACGTTCCTCGGCTATCTATTACCTGAAGACCCTACAATAGTGAAGGGACACGACCACCGGCTCCCTACACTGACACGGAGGGAGTCAGGGTCACCTGGATCCAGAAAAGACAAAATCATAAATACATAAACAGCACTTATCTTGCAAACGAATGACGACTGACGACTGGGAACTGGGAACTGGGAACAGCATGCACACACACTCCAGGAAGTTGTATCAGCCGCACACTACTGCATTATGGGGAGGAACTTAAAGGGTAGCGATCAGTCTAACTGCATGACAGCTGAGATAGACTAACGAGATGAGAAACTAAACCAAAACAAAGAAATTCAAGGAGGAGGATCTGAGAAGCTCCTGTGAGCGCTTCTCAGCTGTCTGGCTGTGACAGTTGGACCAGGAGGAGGATGATGGTGGCTTTGAGTTTGTGTGCTGCTTGTACTCATGTGTTGATCCCATAGGCGTTTGTGATGTGCGATCATGTGCCTTCGCAAAGCAGTTGTACCGAGGTGGGTGTTGGACTTCCCATGACTCAGTTTCTTTTGGCACAGGTTGCAAATGGCATTGCTGTTATCAGAGGCAGACACACACAAAAAAATGCCACACTGCTGAGCTTTGCAATGACGGCATTCTGGTGGTGGCAAAAGCATGCGTTGATTGGCGTGCTGTGCAGCATACGGGTAGGTTACCCGACACTGCTATATCATACGTGTATTTCCCTTTAAGAGAGTTAGGCCTGCAGCAGGCAATTCATATTTCAGCCAGCAGAGGGAGCCCCCTGGTTAGTATAAATAGGCTAGGGCCTAGCCTAGGAAGTTAGTTCAGAAGTTTCTAGAGTGTGCTGAAGTTTCTAGAGGCTGAGGAAGCTGAGGGAGAGACAGAGGCATGTCAAGGAAAGCAAGAGGTACTCAAGACAACAGAGGAGGTACTTTATAAAGAGAGAACCAAGGATATACGCCAGAGTTAAGGTATTGGGCCTTGGAGAAGATTTTCTATGTCCCAGGATCAGTCAGGAATAGAGTGCAAGCTCCTGTACTGCAAGTCCTGTGTTTCCCACTCTGAAGTCACCTTGCTTAATCTGTATTGCCTGCATCGACCGTATTGAAAAATCAACTGTATGCCAAGGAACTGCGATTCCGTTAATGTCTCTATATGGAAACTACTAAAGTTGGAGTTTTGTTTTAACATCACGTGGTTCCTCAGTTATTCCTGCTATCAGCAAACGGCGTGCCACCGTTTAATTGGCACTGGCGTCACGAACATTTTCCTACCATCACCTGCCTATGCAGAGAGTCAGCCGTCTCAGGTTAGTGTCTATTGCACTACTACACCCAGGAACACATTTCTACACACAACTTGAGTACGCTGCACCTCTCTTTTGGCGTCACGAACAGGATACGCACGCTTTCTAGTGCAAGGAGCGTGAATTTTGTGCCTTATACAGTTGCCCTGTGACCAAAGTGACAAATTGCCTGTTTATTTAAAGTGGACTTTGTGGACTGAAAATCATACCAAAAGTGTTCCTAAAACCTTCAAAAAGCACTGTGCAGTGATGCGCTATCAAGAGGAAGGAAATCGCCACATTGGAGTGTGGTTTTGTGGACTTTTTACAATCCTGCTTGCTGTCAGTGAATGGACAGCGTTTTGCTAAAGATGGCCACCGGCCGCCTGGAGTAAAGTTTCCCGCGCTGCTGAGGACCTTCGTGGGCGGATCCCTGCAAAGACACAGAGAATCCCGCCCCTCGTCATCATCGCACCGCCGCGGCCCTGCTTCTTCTACGTCACCGCGTACTCAGGACGTCCGGAATCTCTCGAGACTTGGACTGCGCAAACCCGGCGATACCGGTAAGAACTTGTAACCGGAGGGAAGGGGATTGTTCCGGCCCCTTTAGTCGCCAGCGGCCATATCTCAATAGACTACCATGTCAGAACCGGGAGTGCCTGAGCAGCCGGCCCCGGGAGAGCTTGCGGCTCCTAATCATCCTACAGCCCCCAGCATGATGCCCTTTACCATGCCTTACTATTTCGGGGCCCCATGGTTCCCCCGCTACAGAGGAGAGACCCATACCCTAAGGGACTTTAAAGAAAAGTTGCTGGCATTATTCAAACTGTACCCCATAAATGCCGACCAGCAAATGGAAATCCTGCTAGCGCAGCTGGAGGGGGCTGCCCGCAGGGAGGTATTATCCTGGCCTGCTACTGAGCGGAGTACTCTAGAACAGATATTCACCCGCCTCAGGGCCACTTTTGAAACTAGGACTGCCTCAGAGATAAAGATGCATTTCTTTGGCAAGAAACAGAAGTCCGGTGAGTCCCTCCGTGACTATGCCCTATCACTTCAGGAGGCTTTAGGGGCTGTAATTCAGATAGATCCCAAAGAGGCTGATAACCAGGACCAGACCCTGAGGGAACAATTTATCAACGGGGTGTCTAGTGAACAAATAAGGACCCAATTAAAGATGCTGTCCGCCCAGCACCCTAACAGTACCTTTCTGGACTTTAAAGAACTGGCTATAAAAATTCTGGGGTCCGCAGTATCTCCTGAGTTGAGCACCCCACCTGAGTCACCAGCCTGCAGGCCAAAACCGCTTATCACTAACCGAGCTGAGGCCGGCCAAGCTGTTCAAGTGTCAGCTACCGATACTATTGCCATGCTGACAGAGCAAGTAAATCACCTCACTAAAAGTCTAGAGAAAGTGTGCAGAAAAATAGAGGAATGGGAAAAACCCATAATGACAGAAGAAGAATTCCTGTCACCTCCTAGGCCGTTCCCACCTCCTTACCAAGAGACTCACCCCAGGGATCCTGGGAGGCGTAATAGAGATCGCAAGCGGCCCGTGTGTACATACTGCAAAAAGCTGGGACACACAGAATCCACGTGCTGGCAGTTAAACGGGCAACCCCTGAGGCTGAGGACCACCCCTCGGGAGGTAGAACACTAGGTCCAGAGGATCCAAATTGGATGCCACGTTATGTAGGATCCCATCCTAAAATCAATATAGAGATCAACGGGGTCCCCTTTGAAGCCCTATTAGATACTGGGTCTCAGGTCACTACTATTCAGCTGCCTGCATTTGAAAAGTTCTGGGACACCAACCAGTTGACCCAACCGCCTGAATCCTGGGTGGAAATTATCGCCAGCAATGGCAAACCAGTAAAGATTCATGGATACTGGGAACCCACCCTGCAGGTGGGAGAAGTAACCCTGCCTCAACAGGGAGTGATCGTAGTACAGGCCGGTGACAGAGGAGGACATCCTGTCATTCTAGGCACCAATGTCTTCAAAAACTGTTATTCAGAAATACTTGCTGTATTACATCAGACTTTGCCCACTGCTTCCTCTGCATCCAGGAGGGTGATTCAAAAGACTATTACTGTGTTAAGTGCCCAGCAGAGGTTTGCTAATGGGAAAGGAGAAATTTGTACTGCCAGGATTAGTGATATTAAGCCTGTGACTTTGCCTCCTAATTCTCAAACTCTTTTATGGTGTCGTGCTGTCCTGGGAGTCCAAGGCCGAGATTATCCAGCCCTGGTGGAACCAATCCAGATGGAGGATTACCCTTATGTGAGAGCTGCCAAGTGCCTGGTGAACGTCTCCCAAGGTAAAGTACCTGTCCGTCTGATTAACCTGAGTGATCATCCTGTTGCGCTTACTAAGCATTGCCGTGTTGCCCAGCTGTCCCAGGTGTCCTTCCAAGACATCATTCGTCTTCCAGTGACAGAAAAGCCACCAGCTGCAGACAGCGGATGTTCGCCGGTGACCCAGCCACAAGTGCCCTGGTGGGAAGAGCTCCATGTGGGGGACGAGACTACCCCCCAACATCAACAAGAAGGGATCCTACAGCTGGTCAAAGAGTACCACCAGGCGTTCAGTAAGCATGCTACTGATTATGGGGAGGTGAGTGCCATACAACACACCATACCTACTGGCTCTCATCCTCCTATCAAGGAGAGATACAGACCCTTACCACCTACTTCATATCAGACTGTAAAGGAAATGATCCAAGAGATGAAAGACTCTAATGTAATCCGGGACAGCCGTAGTCCGTGGGCTGCACCCCTGGTTCTTGTAAGAAGAAGGACGGTAGTATCCGTTTCTGTGTGGATTATAGGAAAATTAATCAAATAACCCACAAAGATGCATACCCACTGCCCCGCATTGAGGAGTCACTAACTGCTCTGGGCTCCTCTGCCTTATTCTCCACATTGGACTTGACCAGTGGCTACTGGCAAGTACCCATGGCCCCTGCAGATAGGGAAAAGACTGCTTTCACTACTCCCATGGGCCTGTTCGAATTCAATTGTATGCCGTTCGGGCTATGTAATGCCCCAGGAACTTTCCAGAGACTAATAAAACGGTGTTTGGGTCACAAAAACTTCGAAACAGTGCTGCTGTATCTAGATGACGTCATTGTGTACTCAAAAACATATGAAGACCATCTGAAACATTTGGCAGAAGTATTTGAAATCCTTATCAAATATGGCTTGAAAGTAAAGCCATCCAAGTGTCACCTGCTCAAACCTGCAGTAAGATACCTGGGGCATGTAGTAAGCGGAGAGGGAGTGCAACCTGACCCTGATAAGTTAGCGGCTGTCCGTAATTGGCCGGTTCCTACTACCGTCAAGGAAGTGAGGGGTTTCCTTGGTTTTGCCGGCTACTATAGACGTTTTATCCCCCATTTTGCTCAAATAGCTGATCCTATCCAGGAGCTCTTGAGGGGGCAACCCAAGAAAAGTCCTAGAACTCCTGTGCCCATTGAGTGGAATGAGGAAAGAGAGATAGCGTTCCAATTGCTAAAAAAGAAACTGACCGAGCCTCCTGTGTTAGGTTATCCAGACTACAGCAAGCCCTTCCATCTGTATACTGATGCTAGCAAGCGAGGCCTGGGAGCTGTGTTAGCCCAGATCCAAGAGGGAAAAGAAAGAGTGATAGCTTATGCAAGCCGCTCCCTGAAAGGAGCTGAGAAAAATGACCAGAATTATAGTTCCTTCAAACTAGAGTTCCTGGCATTAGTGTGGGCAGTGACAGAAAAATTCAAGGATTATCTAGCCGCCACCCCGTTCATTGCATTCACTGACAATAACCCTCTGGCACATCTAAATACAGCTAAATTAGGGGCCTTGGAGCAGAGATGGGCCTCTCGCCTCGCCAACTATGATTTCTCTGTAAAATATCGTGCTGGACGTACTAATGATAATGCTGATGCTTTATCCAGGCTTCCCACAGAGACAGCTCCTGATGATGTGCGAGATGCTTGGGAAGATGTAGAGATGCCGGCTTTCTATAACAAATTTGCTCAACAGGATCAGGCTCGAGCTACCAATGACAGAGCTGCAGTTCCTTCACCCTCCAGTAGGCCTGATCCTAAAGAAGAAAGGTGGGTGAAACTACAGTCTTAAAGTAGAGTGCTGGGTGAGTTGTTGGACTTCATTACTAGTGGCAGAGCCCCTGAGAGGATTCGGCGTAAGAGTGCAGATCCTGAGCTCATCAAACTGTGGAGACAGCGCCATCAACTCTTCATACAAAAGGGCATATTGCTACGGAGAAGCCTAGACCCAGTGTCCAACGAGAGAGTGCACCAGATTCTCATACCCCGACGAGATGCAGGTATGGTGTTGGAGATGTACCACAATCAATCCGGTCACTTTGGGGTCCAAAAGACTGAGGCTACTATCCGCCAGCGGTTTTACTGGGTGGGCATGAGAGAAGACATGGAGAAGTGGTGTCGGGAGTGTGTAGCCTGTGCCTTAAAACGAAGTGAGCACCATGATCAGAGGGCACCACTGAGACCCATTGTAAGTACTCGTCCTCTTGAACTTGTCGCCATCGACCATGTGAAACTGGAGCCTAATCGCTCAGGGTATGCTTATGCCATGACTATTATTGACCATTTCACTAAGTTTGTTGTAGCGGTGCCTGTGAGAGACCAGACAGCCAAGACTACAGCCGAACTGTTCTGGAAGCATTTCCTCCTGCCCTACGGATGTCCAGAAAAGATCCTCACCGATCAAGGACCTGCTTTTGAGTCCCATCTGTTCCATGAACTGTGCCGCTTACACAACTGTAAGAAGATCCGGACAACGGCCTACCATCCTCAAGGTAATGGATTATGTGAAAAAATGAATCAGACCTTGATAGAGATGCTGAGGGCCGTACCTCCTGAAAACAGAGGAGATTGGCCTAATCTGTTGCCACAGCTCATGTTCACATACAATCATACCATACATTGTTCCACCGGGTATACCCCTTTTTACTTGATGTTTGGGCGCCAAGGGACATTGCCTGCTGATCATTCATTGGACATACACGTACCTGATTGCATTAACCCATTACCTAACACCGACTGGGTTGCTGAACATCAAAGGCGATTGAATACAGCCAAAGCCATTGTTCAGGAGCGTATGGACTATGCTAGGGACCGACAGCAGAGAGACTATGATCAAGCAGCCCATGCAGAACCCTTGACAATAGGGGCCGTGGTATGGTTAAAGAATAACCGCCGTACCAGTAAATTGGACAGTAAATGGGAGCGAAGTCCCTATGTTGTCACTGCAATCCCAAATGTTGGAACTCACACTTATGAGATCACCCGGGAAGACAAGGGATCCCAAATTGTACACCAAAACCGGTTAAAGCTCTGCCTGACACCAGAACCCAGTGCCGAGAGTTCTGGATCTGAATATCCTGTGTCAGAGTCATCAATACAGCCCGAGGATCCTATGCAGGCTGTCAGTAATCTAAGATATGACGCTGATCCCATGCATTGGCTTCTGACACCGTGGCTGAACTTGTTGGTGCCCGCTCCAGCACCTACTGTATCTTCACCTCCAGAAGAGCCGGTTCAAGATGCCCCGGATCCAGTTTCCCCTCTAGTGGATCTAGTTGTTCCTGTTGTTCCTGTTGTTTACCTCTCTTCTACCTCGCTGCTAAGGGAAGAAGAGACCCCTATATTGAGAAGGTCCACCCGGATGACCAGGGGACGTCCGCCAGTCCGTTTAGGAGACTTTGACTATTCTGGTGGTGTCTCCTCCCAAACAGTTGCTACTGGTAATGCCTTGCTGGACATTTGTGCGCAAGAATGGACTCCTCCACGTGAGCCCTTGCCTGTGATACACCCACAGGAGACCCCTGGGTAGTTCTGTTATTATACTGTCACCAAAGACAATGGACTAACCTGGTTCACCCTAAGTCCGCTGTGCCAGGTCAGCGGCCGTGCCTAAGAAGCAAGAAGACGCCCCTTTCCCTTGCTTCACTTATTTATGAAGTTACCAATGTTATGTTTTTCTGTGTGAAACAATTATTTATTGTATTTGTAATGTAATGCTCAATGTTATGTACCATGTTATGCCGATTCAGGAAGGTGTGTATGAGTACGAGGGCTAACTCATGTTAAAGTCTGGGGGTGTGCAGCATACGGGTAGGTTACCCGACACTGCTATATCATACGTGTATTTCCCTTTAAGAGAGTTAGGCCTACAGCAGGCAATTCATATTTCAGCCAGCAGAGGGAGCCCCCTGGTTAGTATAAATAGGCTAGGGCCTAGCCTAGGAAGTTAGTTCAGAAGTTTCTAGAGTGTGCTGAAGTTTCTAGAGGCTGAGGAAGCTGAGGGAGAGACAGAGGCATGTCAAGGAAAGCAAGAGGTACTCAAGACAACAGAGGAGGTACTTTATAAAGAGAGAACCAAGGATATACGCCAGAGTTAAGGTATTGGGCCTTGGAGAAGATTTTCTATGTCCCAGGATCAGTCAGGAATAGAGTGCAAGCTCCTGTACTGCAAGTCCTGTGTTTCCCACTCTGAAGTCACCTTGCTTAATCTGTATTGCCTGCATCGACCGTATTGAAAAATCAACTGTATGCCAAGGAACTGCGATTCCGTTAATGTCTCTATATGGAAACTACTAAAGTTGGAGTTTTGTTTTAACATCACGTGGTTCCTCAGTTATTCCTGCTATCAGCAAACGGCGTGCCACCGTTTAATTGGCACTGGCGTCACGAACATTTTCCTACCATCACCTGCCTATGCAGAGAGTCAGCCGTCTCAGGTTAGTGTCTATTGCACTACTACACCCAGGAACACATTTCTACACACAACTTGAGTACGCTGCACCTGTCTGGCTGACCCCGGGTGCCGATGCATGCTGTCTGACTGTGCCACTAGCTCCTTGTGACGACCTCCCCATGCTTCCAACTTGTCTCCTCCTTCTCTCTGTCTCCCCTTCTGAACTTGATTGCTAAAACCTGCTGGGACCAGAGGTCAAAGCTGTATACTGCTTGGATACAAGTTATCTTCAGTAAAGAAACATTTGAACTTCACCAAAAGGTCTGGACATCATTTCTGCTGCAAATTTCCTCCATTACTCCTACTATCACTACACTCAAATTTATTGCAAGTGAGCCAGGAGTCCAGCCGTACCCAGGTAGGGGACACCGTTGACACAATTACCACTACCCTATAGAAACAATATAGGCCATTACACCACTCTGGCATTCCTAATCTGGGACGTGAGTTATAACACCTTGGATAGCCCTGGCATAGTACCCTGCGCACGCTGCAATTGGCGTCACGAACAAATACAGACTATTATCCACCCGTATCCTGGCCCACTACATAAGTGGCGTCAGCGTTACCCCATATCCTGCTCATTGCACTGACACCCTCTCCACTCTTTCAGGGGGGGCTCTACTTGTATAAGCGTTTAATAGAACAGGTTCTGTAGACATCTATGTGGAATCAGCTGACGATGGTGTAAAAGGAGTGCACTTCTTCTTGACACTATCATTGACCTGTAAGGGTCCATTCACACATCCATTGAATGGTTCCACATCCGTTCCGCAATATCCGGAACGGGTGCAGACCCATTCATTTTCAATGGGGCAGGAATGGATGCGGAGAGCACTCTATATGCTCTCTGCATCCGCATTTCCAGAGCGCAGCCCCGATCTTCCTGTCCGCAGCTCCGGAAACAAAAATAGAACATGTCCTATTCTTGTCCGGAATTGCGGACAAGAATAGGCAGATCTATGGGGGGTGCCGGCCGGGTGAATTGCGGATCCGCAATACACAACAGACGTGTGAATGGTCCCTATGGCTGAGTTCATACTTTAGTTATTTGGTCAGTTTTGGCTCCATAACTGCCCAAATAAGTGAAGTGTGCAGTGATTCTAAGAGCGACGCCTGTCATCTACATGTCATACTGACTCACAGTATTGTTTCACTACCACAGCAGACTCCCTATGCATGTTACTGCAAGGCACAGTGTTCTACACCACTATACAGGCTCTCTGAAGCAAGGAAATAGCTGTTTTTAACGCGATTCGCCGCAAATAAACTATAACTATCAGATCAGTGCGGGTCCTACCGCCGGGGTCCTCAATGATCACAAGAATGGGGGCCCTGTACCCTGGGGTGCACCACCAATGAGGCCAGGTGAGGCGATCACCTCAGGCAGCACCAGGAAGGGGCAAGAGGGGGGTTAGTAGAAGGGCCATGTGCAATGAGTGCTTTCATTATGGCAAAGGGGTTAGGTAAAGAAATTGGCATGGGGGCAGTGGCGTAGAGTGGGTTGCCAGCACCCGGGGCAAGCCAAGTATTGCGCCCCCCCAACCTGTGGCCACGCCCCTTTTTTTTTTACAGATAATGTAGTAGATATCACCTGCAGTCCTATGTAACACCACAGATAACAGGGTGATAACTCTCTGTATATAGATATGTAGTAGATGGGTGTGAGCCCCCAGAATTCAGAACACGCACAGTGTGACCTGATGTCTGGGGCCAGGCTGCTACAGTGTGGACCAAATTCTATATCCACCCTCCCATCACTATAGAACATACAGGGTAATACAGTGCACATACCTCTGTCTCCTTTGTGATGTCTCCTTTGATGTAGATATTCTCTTTCCTCATCTTCTTTTTTCAGACCTTCAGACCAGACCACAATACTATATTGCAAAAACAGAAAAAAAAAAAACTGATAATAGTAGCACCATAAAGTTAGTGCCTTTCAATAAATTATTGGCATACAGTGCCCTAAAATAACTGTGCCTAGCAAATAGTGCCCCTGACACTTATAGTGTAAACATAACGTCCCCCAAAAATAATTGTGGGAAGCTGATACTGTGCCAAGGTGCCCCCACAGTAATAGTGCTCCCAAAAGTCCCACCAATAGGAATAATTCTCTGCTAGAGCACACATGCAATGGCGGATTACAATAGGGACGTTCGGGTCGGCAGCCCCGGGCCCAGCACCGCTGGGGGGCCCAAGGCTGACCCGAACGCCCACATACTGCTGCGGGGCACAGGAGCGCATAGCTCCCTGTCCCATCCGCGATCACCGCCATAGGCTTCAGGCCTTGAAGGCCTGAGGCCTATGCGGTAGAGAAATCCCGGCGCAGGCGTGCGTGATATCATCGTGCGCCTGTGCTGGGACGCAGCACTGTGACGCGCCTGACTCTGCGAGTGGGGGGCAAATTACTATGTGGGGGCAGTGTGGGGACAAATTACTATATGGGGCAGAGTGGGGGCAAATTACTATGTTGGGGCAGTGTGGGGTAATTTCTATGTGGGGGCAAATTACTATGTGGGGAAAACTATTGTGTGGGGGCAGTGTGGTGGAAATTACTATGTGGGGGAAGTGTGGTGGAAATTATTATGTGGGGGCAGTGTAGAGCAAATTACTGTGTGGGGGGCAAACTACTATATGGGGGCAGTTTGGACAGGAGATGTCCCTGGATGTAAGAGATATGTGGTGCTGTATTCTCCTCCATGTCTTTTTTATTACAATTATATGTATTTTAAATTTGGTGACCAAATTTTTCAGTTTAGGACCCAATTTGGGGTATTTTTTTTTAGTCTGAAGATGTCATATGGCCTAAGAAGAGACTGTGGCGCCCATGAAGCACCGCAGCCTCTTCATACAAAATAATAAAAAAAATTAAATAAAATGGAGGGGGGGGGGGGGGGGACAAGTTTGGTAGACAGCCCCGGGCCTATCATGCACTTAATCCGCCCCTGCACACATGGTAGTAATATTGCTCCTACAGTGCCCCCAACATGTCCCCACTGTGCCCCAGAAGTAATAATGCTCCCATAGTGCCCATACTAGTAATCATGTTCCCTCTAGACCCCCAGTAGTAATAATTCTCCTTATAATGTGACAGTGCAAAAAGTACCCCCTTTTAATGCCCCCAGTTGAGCTAATGTCCCCATAATGTGCCAGTATAAAATACCCCCATAGTGCCCCAGTAGATCCCCTTAGTTTCCCCCATAATTTTTTAAGTATAAAATAACCCTTCTTAGTGCCCCCATAGTACTCCTCTCTCCCATTCCCCATAGTACCCACCATAATGTGCCCCAGTATAAAAAGCCCCTATAAAGAGCCCCCATACAAAATAGTCCTTCTTTGTGGCCTCAGTAGATGCCCCCAATAATGTGCCAGTAAGAGGTGCCACCCAATAATGTGCCAGTAAAAAGTGCCCCCAATAATGTGCAGTTAGAAGTGTCCCCATAGATGCCCCCACAGTGACCACCCAATAATGTGCCAGTAAGATGTGCCCCCATAGATGCCCCCCAATCATGTGCCAGTAACAAGTGCCCCCCAATAATGTGCCAGTAACAAGTGCCCCCCATAGATTGCCCCCCAATCATGTGCCAGTATCCAGTATTGTACTATATAAAAAAAATAAACACTTATACTTACCTCCATGGCAGCGATGCGACGCAGGCCTCTTCCGGCCTGTGTTCCACGCTGTACGGCTCAGGCAGCGCGATGACATCATCGCGCTGCTTGCACCGGCCTCTGATAGCCTGCAGGCCTAGTGCCTGCAACCTATCAGTGGAACGGGGAAGGGAGACGCATCTTCCTCCCCTGCCCTGTAGCACATCCATCTGTATCGGTGTCCTAAGTACGGCGATACAGATGACTATGAAGACGAGCGCTTCTACAATGGAAGAGCTCATCTCCCTGTGATCGCCTCACTTTGCCCAATTGGCGGCGCGGCCCTGCTGGCGCCCCCCAAAGTTTTGTGCCTGGGGCAATGCCCCCCCCCCCCCCACACTACACCACTGCATGGGGGGCACCATTTCAGTTTTCGCCTCAGGTAGCAGAAAGGCTTGGTGCACCCCTGCAGGCCCCCTGCTGCTCCCCTGAAATGACCGGAGCGGCCGGTCACACATTTGCGCTGCTGCTCCATTCATTTGTATGGGAGTTCCGGAGATAGCCACGTAGAGAGCTCAGCTATTTCTGGAACTCCCATACAAATGAATGGAGCATCTGCAATACCCCTTTAAGTGTTGGCTGCGTTTTTTGTGTGCTCCTTTTGGGCACATCTATTATCACATACACACCTGCTTAAAGAGAAAAAACACGATCTTGTACTTTGCAGCGATAAAGGTGTACTTATTTATATAGCACCAACATACTCTTCAGTGCACACATAAATCCTGGTCCACACATAAGCATCAATGACTTTTAAAACATCACTGCTGTTAATACACTTTGTTCACTATTTATCAATTTCAACTTTTCTAGAAAGCAGATGACTCCTGAAAAACAATTAGGCTGCCTGCCATATTGGCAGGGAAATAGTAATGATTGCTTCCTATATTTTTCCTGAAGGGTCACAGTTTTACTAGAATGAGCTGGCAGTGAGATATATGAGATTTATCGAACTCGGCACATTTTTCTTTTAATGATTCAGATATTGATCAGTTTTAATCTTCTTTTTCTGGTCTGCTGGGAGCGGTATTATAATCTGGACAGGGGTCTTAAAACAGCCAATTCGCTTGGACATACTATACGTAGGCTCTCATGGGATTCTTGAGACCAGCCCAGCAGAACTTCTGCTAGAACGTAATCTAATCAGTAGACTCCATGTCATCTTCTGTCATAAAGCAGCCCACAGTATAATAATTAAATATTGTGACATTGTGCAAATTAAAAAACAGTTGTATATTGTGCACGGCCACTCATATGTCAATTGTTTACATCTCCATATTATCTATACATCTCCATATTATCTATATTAAATAGTGATGGCTCCTACACAGAGATGCTCTACACTTTGCTGTATATTTGCTTTTTGTGTCTCATGAAAAGCCTTGGGTGTCAGCATGCAGCATGTCCTATTAAATTATATAAGGCCAGAGAGAATTATAGTTTATACTAGTGTATATACCCGGCGTTGCATTGGTATACTGTATATAAATATATTGTATTGCTTGCCTATAAATGCTCATTGTTTGTTTGTTTTTTTTGCCCACATAGAGAGACAAAGAAAACATCCACAATTTTTTAATTATCTATGTTTTTTCTTCATAGGCCCAAATACTTATTGGTGTAATAAACCCGCTGTTATTGACAGATTCAGTTAACAAGTTAATGTGTATGGGGAGCTCCTGGCTCTCCCCCGACAGATGATGTTGGAGGATAAATGGATCGAACAAAATAAATATTTTCATCTTATCCTTCTCCTGGCAGAAAAGCTGTCCCAGAAGTCTCTGGCAGTGGCTTTCTCACCTCTCCACATTAAATACCCATACACATTTGACCGAGCCTTTGCTGTATGGGAGAGCATTGGGAGAAATAGCTAATCATTCAGCCAATAGCTATTGAATGTGTATGGCCACCCTAACACTTTGGTCATGCCTGCAAACTTTTCAAAAACTCACTACTGCCCCATGTGCCCATTCTCAGAGAAAACATCTTTGTACCTATTTTGGGAGTGCCTCTTTGCATAGAGTATGTTGGGTCTTACATCGTCCCTGTATTTCAGTCAACCTCTCATCTCCCTGTCTCTTTCAGACAAACTTTTGGTTGCCCATAGCAGCCAATCACAGCCCAGCTTTTATTTTTGCCCATAGTAACAAATCATAGCACAGCTTTTATTTTACTACAGTACTTCTCAGTGGCGTCGCCAGGGGGAGGCCAGAGGGGGCCACGGCCCCCCCTACATCATGCTGTGCCCCCCCATGTGCCCCCCCAACTAAAATGCCCCCCCCCCCAAGTGAGCCGCCGCCGCCGGGCACAGGGAGATGAGCGCTTCCATTGCGCTCATCTCCATTGTAATCTGCCTGTGCCAGCGGAGGTGCAGGAGAGGGAGAGGCGTGTCCCTTCCCCTTCCTCTGATAGGCTGCAGGCACTAGGCCGGCAGCCTATCAGAGGCCGGCGCAGGCGGGGCGATGACGTCATCACGCCGCCTGAGCCTTACAGCGCGGGACACAGGAAGAGTCTGCATCGCATCGCTGACACCTAGGTAAGTATAAGTGTTTTTTTTTTGTTTTTTTTACAATAGTGTTACTGGCACATTGGGGGGGCTTATTACAATGGGGGGGGACTTAATAGTGGCACATGATGGGGGGACTTAAAACTGGCACATGATGATGGGGGGGACTTAATACTGGCACATGATGATGGGGGGGACTTAATACTGGCACATGATGATGGGGGGGACTTAATACTGGCACATGATGATGGGGGGGACTTACTACTGGCACATGATGATGGGGGGGACTTAATACTGGCACATGATGGGGGGACTTAATATTGGCACATGATGATGGGGGGACTTAATACTGGCACATGATGGGGGGGACTTAATACTGGCACATGATGATGGGGGGGACTTAATACTGGCACATGATAGGGGGACTTAATACTGGCAAATGATGGGGGGCTTAATACTGGAACATGGGCGGGCTTAATACTGGCACATGATGGGGGGGCTTATTACTGGCACGTAATGGGGGGCTTATTACTAGCACGTAATGGGGGGCTTATTACTAGCTGTGGCACGTTATTGAGGGCACTTATTACTGGCACATTATTGGTGGGCACTATAGGGGCATCTACTGAGGCCACAAAGAAGGGGTGTTTTATATGGGGGGCTCTGTACAGTACTGGGACACATTATGGTGGGTACTATGGAGAAGGGGAGACAGGAGTACTATGGAGTCATCTACGGGGGGCACTAAGAAGGGGTATTTTATACTTGCAAATTATGGGGGACACTGAGGGCATCTACTGGGGCACGATATATGGGGCATTTTATACTGGTACATTATGGGGGGCACTAGCAGGAAGGGGGGAGAGGAGCACTATGGAGGCATTTACTGGGGCACTATATAGGGGTATTTTATACTGGCACATTATGGGGGACATTAGCTCAACTGGGGGCATAAGGGGGTATGTTTTGCACATTATAAGGAGAATTATTTCTACTGGGGGGCATTATGGTGGGTTTTATTACTCCCCTATGGAATGACCCCCTAGTAGCAGCACCAGCCTCTCTCTGCTCTACTATCCCTCTGCCCCTTCTCCAAATCCTTATTATGAAATCTTTCTCATTAGGATAAAACACAACATCAGCTCCGCCGAGCCCCCGGCCAAGTGTTGAAGTGGCGTCTGAGATCCCCAAGGGCCAAGCCAAGTAACTGTAAGTGTTCATGTGAAATATGTTTATTTTATATATGTACACTCCTGTGAGAGGCGGGGAGGGAGATCTGTGGATGACACTGTTATAGGGAGGGAGATCTGTGGATGACACTGTTATGGAGGGGAAAATGGGGATGACACTGTCATGGGGTGAATCTGTGGATGGCACATATAGCATAAGATGCTATATACGGTATGGGGCATCCACAGATCCCCCCCATAGCAGTGTCATCCACAGATCCCCCTCTCTATAAAAGTGTCATCCACAGACAGCTGGACTTTTCTTCCCTGTTGCGGTTTTAGGTATTGGGTAAAGTATTGCAGCATTTCTAAGCGTACTTGTGTAAATGTATCATTGTTATAGCTGCCCCCCCCTACTTTTGTCCTGGCCCCCAGTGTGCCCCCCCAAAATTTGAAAGCTAGAGACGCCACTGCTTCTTACTATACGGTAATAGACGTATGTTTACCAACCTGTGGCTCTCGTGGCTCTCCAGCTGTTGCAGAACTACAACTCCCATTATGCCCCAACAGCCTGCAGCCACTAGGGCATGGTTGGAGTTGTAATTTTGCAATGCAGTACCCCAGAACAGGGTACTTGCAAACTGTTCATGTTAGGTAATGTTATTTAATGTTATCTAATGTCATTTCATGTTAATTTATGTACTTATATCTGGTAATGTACCCAGTATAGCTTTGGAATGAATGATGTGGGGTTAACCACCCTGCCTCAGGAAGTTCCCTGCAGGAAGTTAAGGTGTGGATCCTGGATCCACTCCTAGCTCAGTCTACCTGGAAGATGTTAAATGTGCTCCACTCCTCACAGGACTGGACGAAAGATCATGAAATCACCTTCTCTGAGGATTATCTACTGAGAAAAAGATCTTACTATTTCTGAATAAAGAGAGAGATACAACAAAGAGCCAATAAGGCCAAGAGTCTGCCTGGTTGAGCACTGGAGTCATCCAGTAAGGTATTTGCTGATAATAGCTATAGACTTGACTGCTGTGAGAGGGACATTATTGAGACACCCTCACACTGGGGCACAACCTCGCCAGTCATATCTTAAATCAGTTATCCCTCAGATGGAAATTATAGCCAGCAATGCAAGAGTAATATTTACAGCCATGAATGCTGCAGAAAGATATTTTAGGAAGATAGAGAGGAAAGAGTACTCCATTCCCCCATTCTTGCTCAAATCCATACATTTCCATCTGGAGAGATATGCACTGTGAATTGTTGGAATTGTATATTGATACCATTGAATGTACTACAACTCCCATTCTGCACTTTAGTAAAGAGAGACATTTGTTTTCTACCTCCTGCCTAATTGCTGACCTCTACATCAAATGCTGGCCATTGCACCCTACACCTCCTGTCTTCCACCTGCACCAAACCTACTACATTAAGGGCACCCAAACTATCATCAGGCAGGAGCCTCAACATCAGGGAAGGAAGGGTATGTCTTCCTTTCACTTCCCTAGGCCTCAGTGTGAGGATTGCCACTATGATTGACTGTTACAGTACCACTCCCATCCTCCACTCATACATTATTGGACGAAGTGCTGTAGTAAAATGAAAGCTGTGCTGTGATTGGCTGCTATGGACAACAAATAGTTTATCTTTCAAACAGCACATGCAGGGAGATAAGTGGTAATCTGAAATGAAGGTTTGATGAGAGACAGAGTGAGAAGCAGTGCCTCAGTAGTTACAGTTATATTAGTGTATAACATGCATGCTGCATCATTGTTGCTACAGGCCACAAATATTCTGTTGTTTAGACTGCACATGTAGGGATATTACCACTCTGAATCACAAAGGATCAGTTTTTTTTGAGAAGAGGGAGGGGGAGGGAGAGGCAGGTTGAAAAGTGCTGTAGTAAAATTAAACTGTTCTGTCATTGGTTGTTATGGACAAAAATGAAAGCTATGCTGGGATTGGTTGCTATAGACAACACAATTTGTCTTTTAGACAACAGATGTAGGGAGATGAGAGGGAAACTGAAATGCATGAAAGATGAGAGGCTGTGAGCAGAATTGCCTCAGCAGTTACAGTAGTCAATACATTTTAATGCATGCTGCATGAAAACATAGAAACATAGAATGTGTCGGCAGATAAGAACCATTTGGCCCATCTAGTCTGCCCAAAAATGCATTGCTTTTAGAGGAACCTTCCAGAACCCTGTCAGAATAGCTCGACAAACCCCAGTACTTTAAGTTGGATCATGAAGAATATACCCTCACCTAAAGAATTATTAGGAACACCTGTTCTATTTCTCATTAATGCAATTATCTAGTCAACCAATCACATGGCAGTTGCTTCAATGCATTTAGGGGTGTGGTCCTGGTCAAGACAATCTCCTGAACTCCAAACTGAATGTCAGAATGGGAAAGAAAGGTGATTTAAAGCGAACCTGTCACCATGATTTTGCACACAGAGCTGGGGACATGGGCTGCTAGATGGCCACTAGCTCATCTGCAGTACTCAGGTCCCACAGCTCTCCGCGCTTTTATTGTGTTAAAAAAACGTTTTGAGTGATATGCAAATTAGCTGATATGAGTCCTGTAGCCGGAGATGAGTCAAGCGTCAAGAAGCCCAGCACCGCCCCGCGTCCTCCGAATCTCCTCCTTGCCGGCTGACGTCACAGAGCTGGAGAGCCGAAATCTCGCGATGCGCGAGCTAGCGCATGCGTAGTTCGTTCCCTGTGCTGATGCCAGCACAGGGAATGAACATGATGCCGACACTGCGCATGCGCTAGCTCGCGCATCGCGAGATTTCGGCGCTCCAGCTCTGTGACGTCAGCCGGCAAGGAGGAGATTTGGAGGACGCGGGGCGGTGCTGGGCTCCTTGACGCTTGACTCATCTCCGGCTACAGGACTCATATCAGCTAATTTGCATATCACTCAAAAGGTTTTTTTAACACAATAAAAGCGCGGAGAGCTGTGGGACCTGGGTACTGCAGATGAGCTAGTGGCCATCTAGCAGCCCATGTCCCCATCTCTATGTGCAAAATCATGGTGACAGGTTCGCTTTAAGCAATTTTGAGCGTGGCATGGTTGTTGGTGCCAGACAGGCCGGTCTGAGTATTTCACAATCTGCTCAGTTACTGGGATTTTCACGCACAACCATTTCTAGGGTTTACAAAGAATGGTGTGAAAAGGGAAAAACATCCAGTATGCGGCAGTCCTGTGGGCAAAAATGCCTTGTGGATGCTAGAGGTCAGAGGAGAATGGGCCGACTGATTCAAGCTGATAGAAGAGCAACATTGACTGAAATAACCACTCGCTACAACCGAGGTATGCAGCAAAGCATTTATGAAGCCACAACACGCACAACCTTGAGGCGGATGGGCTACAACAGCAGAAGACCCCACCGGGTACCATTCATCTCCACTACAAATAGGAAAAAGAGGCTACAATTTGCACGAGCTCACCAAAATTGGACTGTTGAAGACTGGAAAAATGTTGCCTGGTCTGATGAGTCTCGATTTCTGTTGAGACATTCAAATGGTAGAGTCCGAATTTGGCGTAAACAGAATGAGAACATGTATCCATCATGCCTTGTTACCACTGTGCAGGCTGGTGGTGGTGGTGGTGTAATGGTGTGGGGGATGTTTTCAGGGCACACTTTAGGCCCCTTAGTGCCAATTGGGCATCGTTTAAATGCCACGGGCTACCTGAGCATTGTTTCTGACCATGTCCATCCCTTCATGACCACCATGTACCCATCCTCTGATGGCTACTTCCAGCAGGATAATGCACCATGTCACAAAGCTCGAATCATTTCAAATTGGTTTCTTGAACATGACCATGAGTTGACTGTACTAAAATGGCCCCCACAGTCACCAGATCTCAACCCAATAGAGCATCTTTGGGATGTGGTGGAACGGGAGCTTCGTGCCCTGGATGTGCATCCCTCAAATCTCCATCAACTGCAAGATGCTATCCTATCAATGTTAGGAAAATTTACTCTCTTGCCTAACGGTGTGTCCCTGACACATGATTTCAGTGGCCAGCTTGAATTAAGTCTATACCGGTACCGGGAGAATGAATAAGATAACACTGAAGACGTGTGTAGATCTAACCCATTCTGGTTTATTCACAGCTGGCAAACAGTTTTAATAGAGGGGGTTGAGCTTCCTTGACATCCAATCATATGTTAGCATTAGTATTTGACCTATAATATGGTCACACATAAGCTCTGCATTAACATAATAGATGACTCCTAGTAACAGCATTTGACCAATCAGGTATATACACATGGGCTAGCATACAGTTGAGCCAGATGACCTTATATGGCTTGGACTGTTCATACTTTCAAACTAAGGCATGTATGGATTTCTTGAAACCACCCAGGATGTGTCACACACATTCCTTAAGGGGGAAGGGAGGTTTTGTAGTGCACTAACCAAATGTAATACACATGGCTGAATAAGAATAAATGGAGTCACATATATCCCATCAAATCCCCTCTTAGAACCTTATATATATATATACTATATGGTTCTTTCTCTGCTCTTCCTTGGTTTGCTTGTAAGCCTTTAGGTATTCCATGTACCCTTCAGGAGTATAATCCTCAGGCTTTGTTGAGGTTGGGTTTACCTCTTCTACCTCTACCGGAGTATAGAGGGATGTTGAGTGTACCCCTCTTTCGGCCACCTTTTGACATATGACAAGAAGGGAGGGCACACACTGCAGACAACAGCAGAGACCCACTATTGCAGCGACCACGGCAAATGCCACTCCTAAAACATACCTTATTTGACCAAAGTCAGGTATTCAGCCAAAAAGCCAGTCCCACCAACCTTGGTCAACATCTTGTTTTATATGTTTTCTCATCTCCTCTAATTGGCCTATTTTATCTTTTATTCCACGGGAGTGATCTAATAAATTGAAACAACACATCCCTGCGAACGCTGAGCATCCTACACCATGTTGGAGCAATAAATAGTCAATAGTTGCCCTATTCTGCAAGATAGCCTTTTCATACGATTGTATATCCAGCAGCATATCTTGCAGAACTGCACTAGTGACATTTATCTGTTTTACCATAAAACAGGCAAGTTTTGATATTGTCCTGTGGTTATATATGGCCAACCCTGGTACTCCTATCAAAGATACCCCTAAACTCATATATTCTAATCTAGAGAGGAGATTCATATTATAATCACAATTTTCTGGTAACTGTAGGGAAGTGTCTCTCGTGTGTCGTGTCTGCATGGCTGGAAATAGTGGTATCATTGCTAATGTCAACCTAGCTATTGTACAGGGTCCCTCTGTAATATTGGCCGGTATGTATGTGTAACTAGTATTCCCACAGGCCAATACCCATCCTGTTGGTAGAGGTACATGTTTGTCTAGGGATGGTACTGTTTTTATAATATTACATTGCATATTTTTTTTCTGATACTATCTTTTTACAACTACCTAAATCTCTATCACAAATATTTGGTTTAGTCTTGTTCTGCATTTTTGCTTGTATGCAGGGAGGCAATAGTGTCTCATCACAGGTGAAGTTATAACATATTCCTGCTGCTGTGACAAGACCTGTAATTACTTCTATCATATTACTTTGCAGAGTCTCATATGTAGGACAGTCATAACAAGCATGATAAGGATTTACATATCCATATTTAACATCATGATCCTCCATATCTGCGTCATTCCATTGGGAACGTAGTAGCTCCGTCCATATATCTAGTGGGGTGGGGACCGCTACCGGACATGTCTCCAAAATGTTAGATGCCGATAAAGTGGTTTGGAGACAAAAGTCAGTTAAGTTCAGAGTTTTGGCCAGGTACAGCCATAAGTTCTCCTTTGTCTTCCATAGATTGTCTTCCCCTCTGCATTCTGTTTTCAGGTATATCTGTCTGTTCCACAGCCATGGGACAGTAAGTAGGAGACACAAAATTACAATTATTAAGGCACTGTTTGTCTTTTAGACAACAGATGTAGGGAGATGAGAGGGAAACTGAAATGCATGAAAGATGAGAGGCTGTGAGCAGAATTGCCTCAGCAGTTACAGTAGTCAATACATTTTAATGCATGCTGCATGAAAACATAGAAACATAGAATGTGTCGGCAGATAAGAACCATTTGGCCCATCTAGTCTGCCCAAAAATGCATTGCTTTTAGAGGAACCTTCCAGAACCCTGTCAGAATAGCTCGACAAACCCCAGTACTTTAAGTTGGATCATGAAGAATATACCCTCACCTAAAGAATTATTAGGAACACCTGTTCTATTTCTCATTAATGCAATTATCTAGTCAACCAATCACATGGCAGTTGCTTCAATGCATTTAGGGGTGTGGTCCTGGTCAAGACAAAGTAGGAGACAGTAAGTAGGAGACACAAAATTACAATTATTAAGGCACTACATCTCGGCCATCTCGAGGAATTTCCCGACTGCGTCATCTCGTTGGGGGTCAAGGCTGTCTGCCTCCGTTAGTACCCCTTCTGTATCTTCTTTGAGGTCAAGGCTGTCTGCCTCCGTTAGTACCTCTGGGCCTCGTTGGAGGTCAGGGCTGTCTGCCCCCGTTAGTACCTCTCTTTTCTTCACCAACTTAATCCTTGTGGCGTGGATCCACGTGAGCGATTGTTCAGTGAGGACTGCTGTTCTGGTGATCACGACTACCTCGGTGGGTTGTCCGTAGGTGAAACTTCCTGGTTCCTTTCCCTTCTTTAAGATCTTGATCATCACCTGGTCGCCTATCCGGAATGGACGGGTTGATTCCTGTGAAAGAGAAGGAGACTTACAAGCCACTTTTTCTTCAGTTTTACTGAGGACTTTGATCAG
The DNA here is from genome assembly GCF_905171765.1 of Bufo bufo. Lineage (NCBI taxonomy): Eukaryota > Metazoa > Chordata > Amphibia > Anura > Bufonidae > Bufo > Bufo bufo. The sequence continues at coordinate 87,502,937 of NC_053397.1, read as the reverse complement.
ATTAGTACTTCTCTCTGATCAGGTCCAAGTCCCCTTCCTGCACCACCAGGGGGCGTCTTGCCCATGGTGTGGGGAAAGGCCTACCCATGAGTATCTCAATGCTGTTTATGTCCTACTCTGTGGAAATGTGCTATTAAGATGGAAGCACTGTGTTGGGGAATACACAACCTCCCCTCTTCGCAGACTAATCCTATCTCAGGATTTTTCTGCAATACTGGATAGCACCAGTCTTGCTGTTCCTGTTCAGTGGCATACCACTGAAGATCAGTAAGCATTTGCAACATCTCAGGGGTTGGAGGGACATGGCATCTCCCAATGGTTATACAAACCTGTGAGGTTGCATTTGGCCACTCATTTCGCCATCTTAACTGCCAGCGCATTGCCCTGTGAGACATGATCCTTACCATCTGCTGCCGTAAATCCTCTCCTTTGCCAGATCATACCATGGTCCCACACTACCCCATGTGTGTACCTACTCTCAGCATAAATGGTGACAGGTCTATCAGCATGTAGAATACATGTCCTAGTGAGTGCAATGAGCTCAGCTGCCTGCTGTGTTGAGTGCGGATGTCCTTGAGTAGGTCTACAACATCATGAGTGGTGTGCAAAATGGTGTAATGTCACATTGTGAAAGAATTTATCAATTCTACCATCATAGCACAGGCTGCAAGAGAACACAGACATGCCGGCATCCCTTGAACAGGGGTGGGCATTACCTTTGAGAAAAACACACAAGGACGCAACTTGCCTCCGTTTTCTTGTGTCAGTACACCCGCCATGGTTTTACAATTTTGGCGTGCAAACATGTGGAAGGGCATATTATAGTCAGGGAGGCCCAGCCCTGGGCTCGACATGAGTAAACATTTCAAATAATCAAATGCATTGTACATTTCAGAAAACCATTTAATCAAATCTGGATTTCCATCCAGAGTGGCTTGCCTCAAAACATTGTCAATAGTGGGAGCAATCAGGAATCCATTGTCTACCGTTTATCATACCAAGGAAAGATAACATTTCCTTCTTGGTGTGCGGGGCGACCAAACCCGCAATAGACTGGACTCTTTCTGCGCTGATTCTCCGTTCACCTTTTGTGAGGACAAAGCCCAAGTATTCAACCTGCATTTTACACCATAGCATTTTCTTAAGTGTCACTTTGTGACCACATCCTAACAACCATTATAACAGTGATATACCATCCTGAATGCTGGCCTCCGCTGACATGCTACACAGTAATAAATCATCAACATATTGCAGCAGCACAGAACCTTGGGGGGATGTACCATGGCTCTAACATCGCTTGGAGGACTATGCTGTACACTACAGGTGAATCAGCATATCCCTGGGGCATTTCTGCACCAGGTCAGTTGGCGTCTGTCAAAGGAAAAAGCAAAAAGTAGTCTGGTTATCTTATCAACTGGGATAGAAAAGAATGCATTTTTCAGATCTGTCACACTGAACCAAACAGCGTCTGCTGGAATGGCAGATAATGATTAAGTGACATCAGGTACAACAGGGGCTATAGGCACAATGATGTTGTTGATGGCCCTTAAATCCTGTACAAAGCGGGTAGCACCATCTGCCTTTGTCACTGGATTCACGGGCGTGCTGTAGGGTGAAATCACCTCTGCCAGGATTCCCTTTTGTAGGAATTCCTTTATCATTGGCCTAAGTCCATCAAGTTTCTCTTTTTACAGCAGGTATTGTTTCTGGAACACTGAGATGACACCTGGTTTCACAGTAGCTTTGTAATGTGTGCAATCTATGAATCCTGTGTCATATTCATTTGAGGACCATAATGCAGGGTTAATGTTATTAAGTTCTGGGTGGTTCTGTATGTTTGCAAGAATCAGTGGCACTGGTGAAGAGACTGGAATGAGATCTGAGTGTATTCTAATGCCCTGAGTCTTTGCTGATACCTGCAAGTCAAGCTTAATGAACAAATCTCTCCCTAATAGGCTGACTGGGCAATCTAGTATAATGCTGAAGACATGACATGATGTATTCCCTGTCCATGGTTTCTACTGGTAAGGAATCTGTTCTGTATGTCCTTGTCAGTACCCCATTTATTCCCATAGAGGGCTCACATTTCCTTCCTCTCATTCTGAGTCACCTAAGTCCACCCCTTTTAGTGGACGCCTTGGTCTGTCCTCTTTTCTGCCATTAGTATCTTAGCTGTCCATACGAGCAGAGCTCTGATGTTAAGCACAACACTGAACATGTAACATGTAACTGCAAACATTGAAACAAACAGATCTGACAATACAGACATGAACACACAAAGGGCCCATAAAAACCTTTCATTGAAATAAAAATGTACAGCTTGATCAATGCTGTTGGTACCAATAAAAAACCAAAAAACTTCCAAGAAAATAAAATAAAATTCTTAATGCGCATATTATATGAAAACAAATACCATACTCCATACGCATTCATATACATTTTCATGTACTCATCTTCACAAACCAGCTCATAACCACGCCCTTACACATAAAATATGAATTGCACACACAGCTCTGCTACGTACATACAACTAAGAGCCACACCCATTCACATTCCACTGAATCATTTGTCTTTCATCCTAATCACACAATCTCTTTGTTACATTCCAAAATTTGCAGCACAGACAAACACAGCTTTCCGGGAAGTAGATATTCATACCACACCCAGAATTGCTGATGGTCTGTTACTGTAAAACAATATACATGTTAATCATACAGTCATTTTGTTAAAATTAACAAATCATCTTATATGCCATGTAGTTTTTTTGGTTTAGTGTTATACACATCGCCCCTTATTCTATATATATATAACTACCCTTTCCCCCATTTCCTCTGCCTTGCGTCTCTTATTTCAGGAGTGTTCAAACAGGGGAAGTAAAGCAATACATCACAGGACGTTCAGCTGTACCACATGTTCCTCAAACTTTTACTCATATCTGAATAAGGACTTAGAATGGGTGCAACCTTAGATTGATAGGCACATTTTAAACCATTCTAATCCAATACTGGAGCCCTGTCTGGAAGATCTTTATAGATAACACAGGTTAGTATCTTCACATTCTGCTGATGCATTTACCAATTAGCAGCCCCCCTCCCCCCTCAACCCCCATATGAAATTCCTGAGCAGAGGAGGGGGGTGAGATGGAAGGGAGTTCTCTCTGAAAACACATCTCAGACAGAACAGGAAGAAGTTTTTTTTTTTTTTTTTTGTGGGACTACAAGTGACATTTTGGAGTTTACAGCAGATGTGGTGGTGGGGGGGGGGATGCCTCATGGCAACTTCTTTGTTCTCTATATAGGATTCAAAATCCTCCATCTTGAAATAAAAAATGCTGCTCATTTCATTTCTCTAACTTCAATTATCTGTCACGGGGTTCCGAAGGTGCACTCGGTCCCCCATTGCCCGCAGAACTGTTGTTTAGCTTTTGGAATGAGGTTCTGTGTTTGACCTCATTCCCAGGGCGGCTTTACTAGCTGGGTGGCTCCTTGCTCCTAAGTCTGCCTTGAGCGCCGAGCTGATCACTCGGTGCTCGACTGGTTGGTCTGTCGGTCATGTGACGCTGGCAACGTCACATGACCCTCACTCCCCACTATAAATACAGGCAGCCTGCTGGCTACAGGTTGCCTGTTAATTTCTAGGTTCCTGGTATTTGTTGGACTGCTGAATACTTACCTGATCCTGTTCCTTGACCATCCTTTTGCCTGATCCTCCTGTACTGCGCATCCGTCCTGGTATTGTGACCTCGGCTCCCACCTGACTACTCTCTTAGGACTCCTCTTGTACTTCTCTGCTCTCCTGGTATTTATGACCCCGGCTTCTCCTGACAATTCTCTGCTTGCTCCATTTGTACTTTGCAGCTTTCCTGGTATTGACTCGGTCCGTTCACGTCCTGTTGTTTGTCTGTCTGTCATCCCTGCACTTACTCCAAGTTAGGGATTGCCGTCCAGTTGTCCCCTGTCATTAGGACTCGCGAGGCAAGTAGGCAGGGCCAGGGGTAAGGGTGGAGCGCAGTCGTCACTTCCCTTCCCCCTGTGTGTGTGTGTACGCGACAGTTACAGATTAACAGGCCCTAGGTACCCTCTATGATGAACCAGACAGGGCTCTAGTAGCCGAGACGGCTCTAAAGGCACTGGTTCAGGGCAATTTACCAGCGGAGGATTATTGCACCCAATTCAGAAGGTGGTGTGTCCCCTCAGGATGGAACGAACCAGCCCTGAAGAGTCAGTTCAGGTCAGGTCTGTCTGATAAATTAAAGGATCTTCTGGTCAGTTATCAACTTCCAGAGACCTTAGAGGAGATGATGACCCTTGTTGTCCGACTTGACCGACGGGTTAGAGAGAGACGACAGAAACAACAGTTCTCTTCCCAGATGGTGGTCCAGCCAGAGGCCTATCCCAGAGACAATGCTTAGGTCTCCACCGAGGAACCCATGCAGGTTGGCATGACCCGAGGGAATCTTCGCCGCAGACGTGTAGAATGCTTTTACTGTGGAGATTCTGACCATTGGATCAACCAGTGTCCTAAGAAGGTCCTCTCTGTCAAGTCTCCTAAGGCAAGGCAACCTAAAGACCAGGTACACCCTGAATTTTCTAAATGTAAGCTTTCGGTACCCATTACGATTTCTCTGGGAGTAGATAAATGGGCGGGTAAGGCCTTTATTGATTCTGGCTCAGCGGCTAGCTTTATTGACTCTGAGTATGCTGTTAGATTGGGTATTCCTATGTTTACCTTAACAAATCCTATCCATGTCATGGCTATTGATGCTACTCCTCTTATTGGTGGTACGGTGAGCTTATGTACCTCAGAGATTTCTCTAACCGTGGGTGTGTGCCACTCAGAGAGATGTTCGCTTCTAGTCCTGGAGAACCTACCTGCTGAGGTGGTACTAGGGTTGCCTTGGCTCCGACTACATAACCCCACTATAGATTGGTCCAATGGGGAGTTGGTGAGATGGGGGTCTAAGTGTGACTCGTGCCTGTCCGTGGTACAGGCTGGGGTCTCAGTAAAGTCTGATACTTTACCCTCTGTTGTTAGAGAATATTCTGATGTATTCTCATCACCAACCCCAGAGGTTCTACCCCCCCATAGACCTTATGATTGTACCATAGAGCTAGTAGAGGGGGCCAAGTTTCCTAAAGGACGAATTTATAATCTTTCTATGCCCGAACGCAAGGCCATGGAAGATTATATTAAGGAGAGCCTTGGTAAAGGGCATATTAGACCTTCTGTCTCTCCTATGGGGGTGGGGTTTTTCTTCGTTAAGAAAAAAGATGGTGGTCTTAGGCCATGTATCGATTACCGGAGATTAAATAAAATCACTGTCCAGAATAGATACTCCCTCCCATTGATTCCGGATTTATTTAACCAGGTCCTGGGGCAACCTGGTTTTCCAAAATTGACCTGAAAGGGGCATACAATCTAATCCGAATCAAGGAGGGAGACGAATGGAAGATGGCGTTCAATACTCCGGTAGGACACTTTGAATATCAGGTGATGCCTTTTGGACTCAGCAATGCCCCAGCTGTGTTCCAAAACTTCATGAATGACATTCTTAGGGAGTTCTTAGGTAAATTTGTTATTGTCTATCTTGACAACATTTTGATATTCTCTCCTGACTTCGAATCCCATGTGTCTCATGTTAGACAAGTATTAGAGGTGTTGAGGGAGAATCAGCTATCCGCTAAACAAGAGAAATGTGTCTTTGGTGTGCAGGAGATTCTGTTTCTAGGGCATGTTCTGACTCCTCATGCCTTCAAGATGGATCCTGGTAAGGTACTAGCAATTAAGGAATGGGTAAGACCTTCATCCTTAAAGGCCTTACAACGGTTCTTAGGTTTCGCCAATTACTATCGTAAATTTATTATGAATTTTTCCGTAATTGCTAAACCGTTGACCGACCTTACTAAGAAAGGGGCGGATTTGGAGAATTGGTCTTCTGAGGCCATTTCTTCATTTGAAAAATTAAAAAAGGCATTCAGTAGCGCTCCCATTCTGATCCAGCCTGATCAGGAGAAACCTTTTATTGTGGAGGTGGATGCGTCCGAGGACGGCGCAGGAGCAGTCCTTTCACAAGGTCCTGCCAGCCTCACTAATCTGAGACCATGTGCCTTCTTCTCCAGGAAATTCTCTCCCATGGAGAGAAACTACGACATAGGGAATAGGGAGCTGCTGGCCATTAAATGGGCATTTGAGGAGTGGAGGCATTTTCTGGAGGGGGCAAGGCATTGTGTAACTGTTGTCACTGACCATAAAAACCTTATGTTTCTCGAGTCTGCTAAGAGGTTGAATCCCCGTCAAGCCAGATGGGCTCTGTTTTTTACTCGTTTTGATTTTCCCATCACGTTCAGGCCAGGAAGTAAAAATGTGAAGGTGGACGCATTATCTCAGAGCTTCCAGGCTTTTCAACCTACTGAGGTACCACCTGAATCCATCCTACCAGCAAAAATCTTCTTAGCAGCTCTTACCCAGGATATCTCGGCTCGCATTAGGTCGGAACAACATCTGGCACCGGTATCCACCCCAACAGATAAGTTGTTTGTTCCCGTACAATTTCGTCTCCAGCTGTTGGGTGAGTGTCACGATTCTGCCTTTTGTGGACATCCGGGTATTGAGGGCACTAAGGATCTGGTTTCTAGCTCTTATTGGTGGCCCACTCTAACTAGGGATGTGAAGTCCTATGTGTCAGCCTGTGAGGTTTGTGCCGGGTCCAAGACACCTAGGACTCGCCCTGCTGGTAACCTACGACCCCTACCCATTCCCAGTAGACTCTGGTCCCATATCTCGATGGACTTTATAACTGACCTACCGCTGGCGGAGGGTAAGACTGTAGTGTGGGTAGTGGTGGATAGGTTTAGCAAGATGGTCCATTTCATTCCCCTGTCTAAACTCCCGAATGCCAAAACCCTGGCGTCTATTTTTGTGAAAGAAATTGTTCGATTGCATGGTATCCCGGAAAATATTGTTTCGGACAGGGGTGTGCAGTTTGTGTCCAAATTCTGGAGAGCCTTCTGTCAAAGATGTAAAATTTCGTTGTCTTTTTCTTCCGCCTACCATCCTGAGAGTAATGGGCAGACTGAACGCCTTAATCAGTCTGTGGAACAATTCCTGAGGTTGTATGTTGCTGATGACCAGCAATTATGGGTCGAATTCCTTCCATTGGCTGAATTTGCTCTGAATAACCGTAATTCTTCTGCTGGGGTCTCCCCTTTCTTTTGTAACCATGGTTTTCATCCCCGCTTTCATTCTGGGTCGTCCGTCTCCTCCTCTAACCCTGAAGCTGATAAACTCTCCTCCGAACTGTGCACAGTTTGGGCCCGGGTTCCATCGAACCTAGAAAAGGCTCAATGTTCTCAGAAACTCAAGGCCGATAGGAGACGTTCAAGGGGGGTAAACTTTCAGGTTGGGGATAAAGTATGGTTGTCCTCCAAGAATCTATCTCTCAAGGTAACTTCTAAAAAATTTGCTCCTCGTTTTATTGGACCATATAAGATCACGGAAGTGATTAACCCGGTATCTTTTAGGTTGGAGCTGCCTGAGTCATTCCACATTCATAATGTGTTCCATAAATCTCTGCTTAAAAAATATTTTGAACCGGTAGTACCATCAAAAGCCTCGCCTCCGCCAGTTCTTGTTAATGATGCTGTCGAGTATGTGGTGTCTAAAATAGTGGATGTCAGGAAGGTGCGTAATTCCTTGCAGTACCTGATTCACTGGAAGGGGTATGGACCTGAAGAGAGATCTTGGGTACCTGCCAGGGAGGTTCATGCTCCTAGACTTGTTCGTAAATTTCATTTAGAACACCCTGAAAAGCCATCGCCTGAAGTCTTGGGTCCGGTGGCCCCTCGTAAAAGGGGGGGTACTGTCACAGGGTTCCGAAGGTGCACTCGGTCCCCCATTGCCCGCAGAACTGTTGCTTAGCTTTTGGAATGAGGTTCTGTGTTTGACCTCATTCCCAGGGCGGCTTTACTAGCTGGGTGGCTCCTTGCTCCTAAGTCTGCCTTGAGCGCCGAGCTGATCACTCGGTCCTCGACTGGTTGGTCTGTCGGTCATGTGACGCTGGCCACGTCACATGACCCTCCCTCCCCACTATAAATACAGGCAGCCTGCTGGCTACAGGTTGCCTGTTAATTTCTAGGTTCCTGGTATTTGTTGGACTGCTGAATACTTACCTGATCCTGTTCCTTGACCATCCTTTTGCCTGATCCTCCTGTACTGCGCATCCGTCCTGGTATTGTGACCTCGGCTCCCACCTGACTACTCTCTTAGGACTCCTCTTGTACTTCTCTGCTCTCCTGGTATTTATGACCCCGGCTTCTCCTGACAATTCTCTGCTTGCTCCATTTGTACTTTGCAGCTTTCCTGGTATTGACTCGGTCCGTTCACGTCCTGTTGTTTGTCTGTCTGTCATCCCTGCACTTACTCCAAGTTAGGGATTGCAGTCCAGTTGTCCCCTGTCATTAGGACTCACGAGGCAAGTAGGCAGGGCCAGGGGTAAGGGTGGAGCGCAGTCGTCACTTCCCTTCCCCCTGTGTGTGTGTGTACTCGACCGTTACATTATCAATACACTTATGCATTAACTGTCCATCTTTTAGTGCTGTAATCTCTAATTCCAGGGCTATAAATCGTCACTATTTAAACACACACATATCATTAGGGCAACAAAACTTAGCCAGTTCATTTCTGAACGTTTAACACAAGCCCTTTCTAATTGCAAACACTGAAACACTTTTTCCCTTGCCATGAATTAACTTCCTGACTCTGCTGTGTCTTGTCACTCACCCTAGCCCCCCTTCACAATCACAGGAGCTCTGATGTAACCAGTCTGTAAGCTTCTAACAGCTTTTTGCAGCTTTTCATCCTTGTTGCCAGCCGGGCATAACATTCTGTTTCACATTTTAACTGTCAATTCTCACATCCTGCCCAATTGTCTATCCATGTGTTAATTTGTGGGACTAGACCGTGCAACAAAGTTTACATGTTGGCAGTAATAGAAACAGAATGATTTCAAAGCGGGATGCGACCGTAAACTTACCACCCGGCCAACATCTCACACAGACAGATAATCTTAATACTTCTAAAATACTTATACTATATATACATAAGAGTTAATTCAAGCTTGTATCCTTCTGTTCCCGGAACAGATTATTCTTATATATAGTGCACTATCTAACGATACGGACCCAAATGAGCCTCTTACAATCAACATTTTATACCTAACGATATGGACTCAATGATATGAGCCGCTTAAAATCAACATTTGCGTGTCCCAGACATCGGCATCACTGAAATCATAAATAGATGGTTCGACTTACTTGAATGGGATTTTGGTCATTGCTCCAGGTCCAAGAGGACAAAAATTGATGTCCTTCACTGTAGACCTGAAGAGGACCCTCCCAATCCCGGATTGAGTCCCCAAGCTGTTAGGAAAATTTACTCTCTTACCTAACGGTGTGTCCCTGACACATGATTTCAGTGGCCAGCTTGAATTAAGTCTATACCGGTACCGGGAGAATGAATAAGATAACACTGAAGACGTGTGTAGATCTAACCCATTCTGGTTTATTCACAGCTGGCAAACAGTTTTAATAGAGGGGGTTGAGCTTCCTTGACATCCAATCATATGTTAGCATTAGTATTTGACCTATAATATGGTCACACATAAGCTCTGCATTAACATAATAGATGACTCCTAGTAACAGCATTTGACCAATCAGGTATATACACATGGGCTAGCATACAGTTGAGCCAGATGACCTTATATGGCTTGGACTGTTCATACTTTCAAACTAAGGCATGTATGGATTTCTTGAAACAGCCCAGGATGTGTCACACACATTCCTTAAGGGGGAAGGGAGGTTTTGTAGTGCACTAACCAAATGTAATACACATGGGTGAATAAGAATAAATGGAGTCACATATATCCCATCAATCAATATGGGCCAACATTTCTAAAGAATGCTATCAGCACCTTGTTGAATCAATGCCACGTAGAATTAAGGCAAAAGGGGGTCCAACACCGTATTAGTATGGTGTTTCTAATAATTCTTTAGGTGAGTGTATGTACCAAAGCAAAAACAAACACAATGCAACAGCACTCTGCAAACACAAATAAAGTAAATTCAATAGTGCCATACTGTCACTGCGGACAGGATATAAGATACACCGATAATCAAACAAACAAGTTTCTAGGCGAGAAGCTGGGGATGAGGTCACCTCCTAGCCAATCCCTAACAGCTCTCCCTATTCTGCTAAGCCCACATTTAGACCCTGAAGGTGGGAATAATGTGTCCTCGTGCCTGAGCTGAAAACACCCTAGAATCCCCGAGATGGTGAAAGGGGAAAAGGGGCAGCCTGCTCCCTCAGAACCAGGAGGGGACAGACGTCACTCAAACAGCCCAGACAGCAAACCAAAGAAATCAGAAACCAACTTATCTTATCAGAGCAGGAACAGACACCTTCCTTCCTTTCTTTCACAGCCTGACTGATGCTATAACCCGCAGGGCACATTGGGAGTGAGATTAATTTAAAACAACGACCCCACCCAGTGAACCTGAAGGGAGACGGATCTAGCACGACTCCAAAACAAAACAAATGACTAAACACGTGCTGCCAATCTGGCAGACCTCCGCAAAGAGTCTGAGCAGGGCATGACAGTACCCCCCCTTCTACGGGTGACCTCCGGACACCCCGGACCAACCTTATCCGGGTGGAATCTGTGAAAAGCCCTAACCAGTCGGCTGGCACTGACATCCAGCGCCGGAACCCACATCCATTCCTCAGCGCCGTATCCCCTCCAGTGTACCAGGTACTGAAGGGAACCCCAAAGAACTCTAGAGCCAAGAACCCTGGAGATCTCGAACTCTAAATTTCCATCGACCAGAACAGGAGGAGGGGGCAATGGCGATGGTTCCACCGGTCTCACATATTTTTTCAATAAAGACCTGTGGAACACATCATGGATCCTCCAAGTCTGCCGAAGATCCAGCCGAAACGCTACTGGATTGATCACCGCAGATATTTTGTACGGACCAATAAATCTTGGACCCAGCTTCTAAGATGGCACTCTCAGTTTAATATTTTTAGTGGACAACCACACCAGATCACCCACACACAGGTCCGGACCAGTCACACGTCTCTTGTCAGCCATTTGCTTATACCTCTCACCCATCTTCTCCAAATTCACTTGGATCCTCCGCCAGATAGAAGACAAGGCAGAAGAAAATCTCTCCTCCTCTGACATCCCAGAGGAACTAGTCCGAGAAAAGGTACCAAACTTAGGATGAAAACCGTATGCGCCAAAAAATGGCGACTTACCCGTGGACTCCTGCCTACGGTTATTCAAAGCAAACTCTGCTAGGGACAAGAATGAGGACCAGTCCTCCTGATTCTCAGCCACAAAGCACCTCAAGTAGGTCTCCAGGTTTTGATTAGTACGCTCTGTCTGTCCATTCGACTGCGGATGAAAAGCCGAAGAGAACAAAAGTTGAATGTCAAGCCAAGAGTAGAACGTCCTCCAAAACCTGGAGACAAACTGCGTGCCCCTATCAGAAACCACATCCGAAGGAATACCATGCAATTTCACGATATTATCAACAAAAATCTGCGCAAGAGTCTTGGCATTAGGCAGACTAGTTAACAATATAAAGTGAGCAATTTTACTAAAACGATCAACTACCACCAAAATTACTGTTTTCCCAGAGGAACTCGGCAGATCCGTAATAAAGTCCATAGACAAGTGCGTCCAAGGACGAGACGGAATAGACAAAGGATGAAGTGAACCAGCCGGTCGAGTATGAGCAACCTTTGACCGTGCACAGGTTTCACAAGATGCCATGTAATCCTCAATGCTCTTACGTAACCCGGGCCACCGGAACCTCCGTGACACAAGGTCACAGGTGGACTTACTACCAGGATGTCCAGCAAGGACAGTATCGTGATGCTCCTTGAACACCTTGTATCGCAGTCCTTCAGGAACAAACAACCTTCCTGGGTGACAAGAACCAGGAGCCCCCTCCTGGGCTCCCAACACCTCCATCTCCAATTCGGGGTACAGAGCGGAGACCACCACCCCATCAGCCAAAATTGGAGCAGGATCCCCCAGGAAAACTGCGAGACAACGCATCTGCCTTGACGTTTTTAACCCCCGGGCGAAAATTAACCACAAAATTGAACCTGGTAAAAAACAGTGACCATCTGGCCTGTCTAGGGTTCAGACGCTTGGCAGATTGCAGGTAAGCCAAGTTCTTATGATCCGTATATACTGTAACGGGATGAGACGCCCCCTCTAACCAGTGATGCCATTCCTCAAAGGCCAACTTGATGGCCAGCAACTCTCTATCTCCCACATCATAATTCTTCTCGGCGGCCGAGAGCTTCTTGGAAAAAAAAGCACACGGGACCCACTTGCCAGGAGATGAACCCTGCGACAGCACCGCTCCAACTCCCACTTCTGATGCATTAACCTCCACCACGAATGGCTGAGACACATCGGGCTGCACCAGAATGGGAGCAGACGCAAAACACTCCTTAATAGCTGAAAAGGCTTGCAATGCCTTATCCGACCAGACAGAGATGTCGGCGCCCT